>NW_007253595.1:500953-615640 GCF_000164805.1 Carlito syrichta | reverse complement strand
TCTTCATGGGACTAACCCATGACTGGGGAGACTGAGAGGACCAAACTCCAGATGTCCATGCAAGGTCTACCAGATCATATCTGAGATTATTTGTTAGGAAAAATTCTGATTTCAAATGAGATTTATTGAGAAAAGGATTTTATTTTTTCAAAACAAGATTGAAAGCCTACAATCATTGCAAATAAAGCAAACAGAATCAGTAAGATGGAATATGGCTAAAATCATCTCTACTTAGGGAGTTGGAGCAAGGACTCTGTTTTGTTTCCTGTGTATCTATGCTTTGTATGAGATGAGAAAGATGCTGTGATATTTCAATTAAAGGAAAACTCTTCCTGAGATTTCTAATAAAAAGGAAAATATGGAAAAAAAATCTTCATTTAAATTACGGCATAGTCTCTATGTATGGACATTATGCAAATCATTCCTGGTGTGTATCATCTGACCTAATGATTTTGTTAATACAAAATCATTTTCCATGTATTCATAAATATTTTTATGTTCTATTTTTGTGTAAGTGCCGCAGAAAAGATATGACAAAAAGACATTGACCTTTGCACATAGTACTGGATATTAGTATAGATAACTTTTTGCAAATGTTTTCCTATTAAGTTGCATTATTTGGGGGGGAAGCTTTATTTTTATGTATGATCCATCTTTAATATTCTTATTAGAATTTATGAGTTTCCAATAAATTTCAACTAATTATCAGCTATCATACTTATGGGTTCTTCCTCTTACATTTGTTATCTGTTCACCTCCCCTTTACACACACAACCTAGAAGCAAAAAGGAAAAAACAAACAAAAAACCCACAACTAGCGATTCATTAATTCATTCACTAAGCATTAATTAAGGTCGTTCTAGATTCTCAAGTAGGTAAAGGGCAGATCAAACAATAATTCCTCTAAGAAACCTCCATTGATTTTTCAGATAGAATTAATTTTTCTCCTGCCCCCACCCCTGTCCCCACAGGACTCAGAAATTCCATTTTTACACAGAGCATAATCTTCTTTCTGTCAATACTAATTACCCATGTCCCTATCCCTCTGTCCCTCTCCCCACACTGGACTGCAAGCCTCTGGAGGACTAGAACAAGCTTTTATTTTCTTTGTGTGTTTTTATGTCATTAAATGTAGCCTTTTTCTTCTAAATTATATGAAGCTTGATAAAGGAGCCAACAAAATACTCTAGGATATAAGCAAATTTACATTTAAAAATGTAAATCAGAAAAAGACTGATAATAAATAAACATTTACAAAAAGAAATGGTCTGCTTCTAAGGTTACTACTTCCTGCATCTCTTCGCTTTGTGTCAAAATGCCCTAAAAGGGCTATTCATCTTGTTCATCCTTTCTGCACTACTGTGACCCCTCTTAGATCTACTCTTATCTGTTTTTAGCTCTATCCCTCTACCAACAAATGTTGAGCCAACCATCTAACCACTAAAAGAAAATATTTTATTAAGAACAATCACATATGTATTATTTTTAAAGTTTTTTTTTTTTTTAAGAGATAGGAAGGATTTTGTTATATTGTCCAGGCTGATCTTGACCTCCTGAGCTCAAGGGATTTTCCCACCTCAGTCGCCTAAGTAGCTGGGACTACAAGTGCATATTAAAAGACTAAGTGTTAGCTGGGCTCGGTGGCTCAGCCTGTAATCCTGCGCCTTTGGGAGGCTGAGGTGAGTGGATTGCCTGAGCCCGCGGGTTCGTAGACCCGCCTGGGCAGCGAGACCTCATCTCTACAGTAAATCAAAAAATCAGCCGGGCGTGGTAGCGCATGCCTGTAATTCCGGCTGCTTGGAAGGCTGAGGCGGAAGGATCGCCGGAGCCCAGCAGGTCGAGTCTGCGGTGGCCGGGAGCGGCCACTGCACTCCAGTCCAGGCGACAGAGTGAGACTCCAACTCAAAAAACAAAACAAAACAAAAAATAAAAGACTAAGTATTATAAATAAAACAATAAATGTGCTAGAAGAAAATCCAGTTGCATATTAGTATAATCTTAATACAGGGTAGGCCTTTTTATATATCAAAATATAAATGAATTTCAATATTTTCATAGACCCTTGCTATTTTTATCTGTTTTCTACATATTGCAGAACAAACATGAAAAACTTCCTAAAGAAAAAAGTAATTCACATTACTACACCTAACTAGTCCAGAAGTTTCTGCAATGAACTCTATATCAATATTTACTTTAGGCCAGCCTTTGGTAACAGACTACAGAACATTTAAATGTTTCTTTGAAACAAGACCTGTGTGGAAGGTAATTACAAATAAAATAAAGTACATGTCATAATTATCAGATAATAAATATTTTAAATACACAAGAAAAAACTGCAAAGCTTAAATTCAAGTATTTCAAGAGAAGAATTATAACCATAATTCTTTTCATAAATTGTCTCTACAATTTATTTTGGTTTGATTTACTTCATGAATTGAAAGCTATTTTCTTGCTGACTAAATGAATAGAGACCTTTCTCAGCACTGAAATTGAAAAAATGTTTATTATATATGTATATATATGTGTGTATATATATGTAAAAATATACACAAATGCATATAAGTGCGTAAGTATATATGAAATCTAAGGTTAACATTTTGCAAGTTGTGATGTTATTAAATCTATTAAAATGGGATGATTATGCTTAAAGAGTCATTTTTCCAGTATATTGTTGTTCAGAAAGACTTGGAAGAAATGCATTCAAGTTTAGCAACATTTTCTGCTCTGAAAGTAATAGAAAGCAGTTATTTAGAGTAAGTTTAAATTTATATTTGTTCTGGACCTAGTAGATGTCACAATGCCTCTGAAAATAAGAGGAATTCCTTTGGAATAACTTTGTAGCCCTGAAGCTCAAAAGGAACGTCACCCACATAGATCACTAGTTGGAAGTGAAGAAAGAGACAAGCAGAACACACAAAAGAAATTGGAGAAAAAGGCATAGGAGCTCAAAGTTTTAACAAGGGAGGCCTCTTTTCTAAAAGCACATGGCATTTGTGCTCCATTTCTTATTTATTAAGACATCTGCCAGCTGGGCGCAGTGGCTGAAGTCTGAAATCCCAGCATTTTGGGAGGCCGAGGTGAGAGGACTGCCTGAGCCCATGGGTTTGAGACCAGCCTGGGTAACTTGTTGAGACCTCATCTCTACAATAAACAAAAAAATTAGCTGGGCATTGTAGTGCGCGCCTGTAGTTCTGGCTACTTGGGAGGCTGAGGCGGAAGGATTGCTGGAGCCCATCAGGTTGATGCTGGGTTGGCTGTGAGTGTGCCACTGCACTCCAGTCTGGGTGACAGAGTGAGACTCCAACTCAAAAAACAATATGACATCTGCCTATATGTTCTCTAACTGACAAACTGATTTTGGAAGAGGTACTTGATTACTTGATTATTCAAGATATATAGAATTAAAAAAAAAAACATGTAATATCAAAAAAGGAAAGTTTCTTGCTGCCTGTAAGCATGATTGTAAATGACCAATCTAACATGAATTTGAAGCTATAATAAGAGGAAATTTTTAGGAGTAAAAATGTCACAAGGAATACCTCTGGAGGCCCAGCATCCACTTCCAAACATTGCAGAAGCTAGATCCATGGTTTCAAATTGTGCTCATTGCTATCAATTGGAAGTTTCTGTCCCCGAAATTTCGTATGCTGAAATATGAATCCCCAGTGTGATGGTATTAGGATGTAGGGCCTCTAGATGGTGATGAGATCATGAGGGTAGAGTCCTCAGTAATTGGATTAGTGCCCTTATAAAAAGACACAGACAGGAGAGCTTGCTTCTTCTCTCTATCTCAGACTTCCAGCCTCCAGAACTGTGAGAAATGTCTATTGCCCATAAGCCACCCAATCCATGGTACTTTGTTGTAGCATCCCAAATAAATCAAGACACTCCTTTAATCAGTAAGGAAATGAAAACTCAGAGATAGCAAATTGCTTAAAATCCCAGTTATTAAGTTCTCACACCACAACTAAACTTTAGGACTTCCAATGCCCAGCCCAGCATGTTGTCTTCATATAACACAGCTAATCTTTATCCAGAAATGATCCCAGGGAAAAGCTCTGAATAATTTTCTTCTTCTGAGTCCATAGTCCCTTATCTGTATCCCTGGGTCTTATTGACCACACTATGTGGCATTTCTTTTACTGTACTATAAGCTCCCTGAGATATTTATTTGACTCACTTTTAAAAATAATCAATACTATTAAGTTAAATGTGTCTGAGATTCATTTTTTAAAAGAATATAGAATGCATACTTCTTGCTTACAATATATGTTTAATTATTTAAAATAATGGATGGGCTGGAAAGATTGGACAGATGAGAGTGTTCTCGCTTCTGAGAGTGTGTCCAAATACCCTAAATATTAAAACTTGACAGTTTCACTTCCCAACACCTCTCATGCCCAAATGTCTTAGTCTCTAAATGTCCTGCCATTTCCCTGCTTCAGGCAATGAATTGTAGGGAGGAGGGCTAGGAATGTCAAGATGGCCATTTGGAGCTGCCATTTGTTATCCAGATGTCTTTTAGCTAAGTGATGAGGAGGATTTGATCATACAGAGGCACAGAGCACTGGCCTCATGGCCCAGATACAAAATCCAGGGTAGGTCATGTCCCATCCCTTGGAGAAATGTAGTAAACAGAGCATCAGGTTTGGTAAAAAACAGACTCCACACATCCCTTCCCATAGTTTTATTCAGGGGAAAGGGGAGCAGCTGTTGATCTGTGGAAGAAGAAATGAGGGGGGCCCAGAGCTCCTAATCTACCAAGAAAAACTGAGTCCCAGCTTGAGGAAGTCTCCTGACCCTGTCTACTTGGAGCTGTTCGTCCACCTCTAAAGTAATATCAAATTAGTACTCTTCATGTCTAGCCTCTGGTCACCTGGCCAGCAAGCATTATTTTAGGACTGTCCCTAAGCAATCAAAATATTAAATAGCAATTTCTGTTATTATTCATAATCTCTTTTTAAAAAGTTATATTTTGAATAAATCTACTTTATTATGCATATTTGTAAATATAATATTGTTACTCTTACTGCTTTACTTTGCCTCATCCACCTACCCAAGAATACTTCTTTACTCTTTCTTTCTAAAGTTAATCTTTTATCTTGGAAACTATCTGTTCTAGACAATAAATGCCAAGTTGAGCTCTTAATGAGTGTGAGTTGGGTTTGGTAAAGTAGATAATTGGAAGTGGGGGTGAGTGTTGTTCTGGTGAGATTTCCTAAAGCAGCCATAGGAACCAGTGTACTTGACACTGTGGGGAGGATGGGTGGGGGGGGTATATGGTAGGTGTCTGGGGTTGGAGAGAACCCAGAAGAACTGAACAGACTTGGGGTACAGGAGGGGAGGAAGTAGATCTTGGAGAGCTTTTGGAGGAGGAATGCCAGAATCAGGATCATTTCTGTGGGCACACTGGCTTTGGAATCTGTTGCCTGAGCTCTGTCCTGGCTCTTTCCCGAACCTGTACAGTTAGAATTCTTTGAGTCTCAAGTCTGACATCTGCAAAATGAGATGAAAAAATCTATCTCACAGGGTTCTAGCAAATGATGACTAAGCATTGCTCATGGAGTACAACAGGAAGCATGCAAAGCATATGCAAATCACTTTAAGGCATGTCTGGCACATTGGAATCTCCAGACAAATCGTATCTGTACTAAGTTGAATAATGTCACCCTCAAAATTCATGCAGTCCACTAGAACCCCAAAATGTGCACTTATTGGAAATAAGGTTGTATTTGCAGACACAATTAGTTAAGGATCTTGAAATGAAATCAGCCTAGACTTAGAATTGGTCCTAAATCTAATAATTGGTGTCTTTATAAGAAGAAGAGAGGACAAACATACTGAGTGATACAGAGAAAAACACCATGTGAAAATGAAGGTGCAGATGGAAGTGATATGCCCACAGTCCAAGGAATGCCAAGGAATGCCTGAGGCCATTAGAAACTAGAAGAGGTAAGGAATGATCCTCCCTAGAGCATTCAAAGGAAGTCAGCCCTGCTGGCACCTTGATGTCTTTAAAAAAAAATGCATATATATATATTTTTTTATTTTTATTTTTTTATTTTTATTTTTTTTGAGTTGGAGTCTCACTCTGTCACCCAGACTGGAGTGCAGTGGCCGCTCCCGGCCACCGCAGCCTCGCCTGCTGGGCTCTGGCGATCCTTCCGCCTCAGCCTTCCAAGTAGCCAGAATTACAGGCATGCGCTACCACGCCTGGCTGATTTTTTGATTTATTGTAGAGATGAGGTCTTGCTGCCCAGGTGGGTCTCGAACCCGTGGGCTCAGGCAATCCACTCACCTCAGCCTCCCAAAAGTGCGGGATTACAGGCTGAGCCACCGAGCTCGGCTATTTTTTTTTTAACTTTAAAATTAGGGGTACACATGCATGTTTTTACATGGACATATTGTGTAATGGTGGGGATTGGGTCTCAGGTTGCCCTTTCCCCAGATAGTGAACACTTTTATTTAATTAAAGTCATACCAAAAAAGAAAAAAAAAGGCGGAGTAGGGCCAGAATTCAAAATTTAAGAACCTATTGCTTGTATCCCTCTAAAATTCATATGTTGAAATCCTAGCTCCAAATAGGTGATGTTATTAGGCGGTGGGGTTTTTGAGAGGCGAATGAGGTAGGTTGTGAGGGTAGAGTCCTTAAGAATGGGATTAGTGCCCTTCTAAAAAGACACAAGGGCTTTCTTCCTCTCTCTTTGCTCTCTGCAACATGAGAATTTAAGGCCAGAATGAGAAAGTGGACATTTAAAAACTAAGAGCTGAGATCTCACTAGACACAGCATAAGCTTGCACCTTGACTGGAGACATCTAGCCCTCGAAACTGTGAGAAATAAATGGTTGTTATTTAAGTCACCCAGATGATGGTATTCTGTAATAGCAGTCTGAGCTGTCCAAGACACCTACAAAATGTCTCTTCATCTTCACAAATCAGGGACCACATACCAACTCAAAGATCCTCTCTGGGAGTATCAGGCCTTGCACAGCTGGAACTTCATATGTACTGGGTCCCCTAACAAGTTAAAAAGCCTCACTTGCAAAGTCTCACCAATTGTCTAAGTCTTCACTTTAATATTTTATAAAAGTCAAAAATGTCATGAGAAGTCAGACAAGTCACAAGAAACACGACCTTTCCACCCGCCACTGACTCCCTGGGTGCCTCAGTTTCCTTACCTGTAAAATAGATGTACTGGGACACCTGCTAGGGGTAAAAACTGTGAGATGATGCATAAAATATGTGTACCTGCCCAGCTCAGTGCAAACATGGAGTCCGGTTGTGGCTCAAAGTGCCGGTTTCCAATACTTATTGAATAACGAGCAGAACGAAGGGTGACCTCAGAAAGCTGCCTCCTGTGACCAGAAGCAAGTGGGAGGTGGGACATCTGAGGGGGACCCAAAAACCCCTGGAATTATCTCTTGGAGGGCAGGCCCCTTGTAGTACAGGCTTTCCCCACTAGGTAAGTATTCTAGGAACCCACTGCCATCAGTGTACCAGCAAGTGTTGTTGTGAGAGGCTATGTTTGGTTTCAGTGAATTTTTTTGGAGACTCTTTCAATGCATTTGCCCATTTCATAATGGGTGATTTATGAGTGTACCTGCCTACATCGTGTTGAGTGTTCAGCAGTTTATGACAAAAAATGGCATGACCCCCATGCCCCATCCTTTCTATTCACCCAATCTTGCCTTGAGTGACTTTCTTTCGTTTTCCTTGATGAACAAAGTCCTCAAAGTTCTCATTGTGTCCTCTTTGCCGACGTGGAAGAGGTGAAACAAAAAATGGCAGAAGCACTAAAAGACATCAAAATTGACAAGTTCAAAAACTGTTTTGAACAGTGACAAAAGCATCTCAGTAGGTTTATTGCATCAAATGGAAAGTACTTTGAAGTTTAAACATGCAAGAATAAATAATTTTTAATAAATAAATTCTGGGTTTTTTTCAGGTCACCTTCATATGTCTCTAGCCCTCAGTTGCCACTCTAAATGCTTGTTCCCATTCACCCACCACAGTAGTCTTGATCCCAGCCCTCTTGTGTGGCTAAGCCCAACTTGTCACTGAGAATAGGAATGGCCCGAGTAGTAACATGCAAAGGGCTTTGGGGACAGAGTGGAGTCAATTTTGGGCTTTCCTTGTGGGCAGCCAGTGACCTTGGTAGGTTTCCCAGCCTCAGTGAGCCTTTGCTTTCCCTCTGCATATGACAATTATAATAACCCCTAATAAGATGATCATGACACGTAAGTGATGCAGGACCTGCCTAAGGTAAGTGCTCATTCTTTCCTCCCTGACGATATCCCCTGCATAAAATCCAGAGGGCACATTCTCCCTCTCTTAGCACACGAGCATTCTAAAAGAGGGTTAATGTGTTGGAAAAGTGCTTTTCCTGGGAAAAATGAATCACAAGGTATGTACAGGGGAGCAGATTAAGTAGGAAGCCACAAAAAGAGTAAGCACACTCAACATAGTTGCAGGCAGCACTTCCTTGGGTCAGGAATGTGTATCTAGAAAATTTGTGTCTGGTTAGTGACACTCAACCAGTGCATTGGGCAAGCTCCAGCCAGAAGCAAAATGCAAAGTGGCCAGCAGACCATGGGCTATGGGTTGACAGATCTGGGTCTGAATATCAGCCACTTCCCTGCCTTTGGACCTCGGGCAAGTCACTTAGACTTCTCCAAGCCTCAGTTTCTATGTGAGAATAATGGGGTGATAATATCCACACCACAGGATGTATTTTTCCCTGAGCACAGTTCTTGAGTTCTTGACACAGAGGGGGTAGTAAATAAATGATGTTTCCCTAGCTAGTCTATACATGGCCTCACATGACCTTTGCTTTGTAGGTTATTTATGTTCCTTGGAGAAGTCTCTCATCCATTAAAAATAAATAAATAAAAATAAGTGGGGTTGACTTAATAGAAGTCTGCAGATAACATTTCCTAATTTTGAATTTGTAACTCATTTAATATTTTTTGTGATCAATTCACTGCTGGCTTTACTCCCAAAAATCCATAGGGAAAAGAGCAGCCCAGGTCCTTCTAAGAGAAGTTACATCTATGTTTTATATTTCTTGCCTTTCCAGGAAAGAGCTACTGAGAAAGGGGCTTTTCTCCAGTAGCTAGGGCCAGGCTGGGAGCCTGGAGGATACTTTATAAAGGCAAATATCCAGTTATTGGGAGGGAGGTACTGGGGAGCATTTATTTTTGAGGCCCAAGTCAAGCTCGTCCAAATATTTTTTATAACATCAAGCAAAGCAACCAAAATGAGGCCCCCAAGCAGCCAAATCTTGGTCAGGGGGTAGGGGGAGATTTTGACCATTGACTATCTTCTTTGTCCTCAATCCCATGTGCCCCATGGAGACTGACTCAGAGGCAGATATTCCCATACTGCCTCTGGGGTGCTGGCCCAACAAGGGTAGGGGAGGCAACTGCTTCTCTTTCTAGAATCCCTGTTGGCTTCACACTTCCATACTACAGCCTTCCTTTCTCCCTTTTCTTGCACATGCTGTTAGAAAGATCTTAATTCTAGTCACTGAGGGAAACACAAAATGGCAGCTTACAATCAGATCAGTCCAGAAGCCACCCTGTGCCCAAACCTATCACCTGGAGGGAACTGAACTCGAATTCTTCAAAAGCCAAACATGGTCCTCTCTGTTTCAAAGTCCTGGGATTCAACTGTCAGGTCACATAAAAACCACTCTCTTCAAGGTTAAAATATTAATGCACCGTTTACACATCAGAGCAAAAGATGTTTGCATAATTAATAGAGCACAGAAAATTGAGAGGCAAAACACAAAGAAGGTTTTAAAGGAAAATAGAAGTGTGAGAGAAGAAACTCATGCCTTCCTTAGTTATCCAACACATCTACAAAGAGACCCATGGAATTGAAAGGCAGGTGATGAAATGAAGTCACAGGGGACCCCATTCTACATGTGCCACCCCAGACATAGGCATGGGGAGGAGGGAGAGTGTCCAGGTACTCAGTTTCTAGGGCACCACTCCCACCCTCCTTCAAATGTACTCAGACTGCTCAAGCAAACTCACAACGTCCCCGTCACATTCCCCGGAACAAGGGATTTGTCCTTGCTGGGAAAGACAAGAAGGAAGGCAGTGGCAACAGGCAGTCGCTGTATAGCATCCCCCAGAATGAGGAGGGATTCCTCGGCGTGTCATCAGCAAGGGGCACCCTGCGGAGGCAGCCTGGCATATGGTGCCTCCAATTTTTTAGTGACAAGTGGTATGTTAGTAGAGCTGCAGAGGAGCGGGAGAGAGCCGGTTGGTTAATCACTCCCCATTGCCTGCACCCTCAGGCAGAATCATATTGCTTTATGCAGATGAGTTCATAACAGTTTCTTCAATTTGGCTTTTATAGAAAAAAGCACCAGCTCCTTGCGCTGTGTCAACAGCCACCCGAGGGCCTAGCACTTTACAAGGCAAGTGTATTACTATTTAAAGACCAGCTTTTAGCTGAACATCGCGCTGCCTTCAGAGTTTAATTACCGCCCGCCCCACGGGGCCCAATGAGCCATCGACTCCTCCCAAGGGGGTTCTGCTTGGTGATGATCTTTAACTAAGTAAGTAAATGTTAAACCAGCTCATCTTAAAGTGCCCACATCTGATTTCCTGCTCTGTTGCAGGATCCGGAGGTGACTGGTAATGGACCGAGAACAATTAAGAATTACCTGGGGGTAATTAATTTCCAATTGAAAATAAACTAGTAGAATATATACAATATACACTAGTATTATATATGCTGTATATATATATAATATGATATGTAAACAGATTAAATTTGTATTTCCTTTTCCAAATTATCAGAGAAAGAGCTCAACAGTGGAAGCAAGCTCCTGAAACCATGTTCAATTGTATTAAAGTAATATTTAATTCTGACGCCAAAAGTTCTTCTCCCCTTAAGTCTTTCTCAATTTGCAGAGTTGAATGGAATGTACTTGAAAGACCAAGGTCACAGCCTCTCTACTTCCTAAATAGTGATCATTAAATTAGCTCTTTCTTCTAAAGCACCATTAAGTATGCATGACTTTGGGATATTTAATTGTCCTCTAGAAGACAAATCAAGGGTGGCATACATTGAACTCTAGACCAAAGAATTAAAAATCTATTGCATTTCCCAAAAGCCATGAAGAGTCAAAATAGGGTAAAACATAAAATGCCATGTATCTTCTTGTTTTGAGAGAATACCAACAACAACAAAACATATATGTACACACTCAATTTGTAAATAACCCAAGTTTGGCAGAACATTCCTACGGTGTTAACTGAGCTCCAATTAGGCTAAGGTGTTAAATCTTCAGTCTAGAAAACTATAGCAAATTCTTCAGTCATTTACTTTGAGTTTTTTTTAAATAAAATACACCTGGATTTATGATGTTCCCACTACCTGTGCTGATAAAGAGAACATCGGAGAAGGGTGGTAAGTATGGTTTATGTGACCGCCTTTCAGCATTCATATAACCAAAATAAATAAAGATCACTTAAATATGTATTTGTGACCCTGAGTCAAATCAATTACATCTTTATTTTAATATGGTACCAACCACACTAAAGAAGTAAAGCAGAGTGAAAAGGCGCATTGTTGGGTATGGAAGATCCAAATTCTATTCCTGACTCTTATGCACAAGTGTTACATTTTGTGACAAGCTCTCCTTCCTCTATCTTTCACAAAAAGACTCAGTCTATTATACTGACTTTCTGGTAAGCCCAGAAAAGCAAACATGGAGAAGGGCTGAGGTAAAATGATGGAGATGGAACACATCTCTTAGAGGTACACCATGAAGACAAAATAAATAACACTAATATACACTGATCTATAAGTTGACAAAATGTGCCAGCAAAGTAAATATTTTTCTACATCCTTTAAACAGTAAACTATAAAAGTTAATGAATGAAATGTTGAATGAAATAATGAAAAGTTCAACAAAGAGCCTGGCTCTACTGATGGTCTATGAAGTACCTCTCAAAGCCCTGTGTTTGGCCCTTTGAGTTCTTGATCTTCTTTCTTTCTTTCTTTTGAGTTGGAGTCTCACTCCACTGCCCAGGTTGGAGTGCAGTGGCACACATACAGCCACCCCAGCATTGAACTGTTGGACTCTGGGGATCCTTCTGCCTCACCCTTCCAAGTAGCTGGAACTACAGGCATGCACTACCATGCCTGGCCAGTTTTTGATTTATTGTAGAGATGAGGTCTCGCCAAGTTGCCTAGGCTGGTCTCGAACCCACAGACTCAGGCAATACACTTGCTTTGGCCCCCCCAAAGTGCTGGGATTACAGGCTGAGCCACTGAGCTTGACCTTGATCTTATTTCTAAATGGAAAGAACTCTACCAAGATACTAGTCTTATCTATAGGGAACGTCCAAAGTGCACCGAGAGGCAGCATGAGACTGACCAACTGTACAATCACCCAGGCCTCATTTTGCCTACTCTGGGTTTCTGGGGAAAGTGCTGAGTGTCCCTAAAATGGGATTACCATGTTGGGTATTTATGCCAAGTCTTCCCAAAAAGGGTTTTTCTAAAGATTCACATCCTTTGATGGGTTGGTTCGGTCCCTGAAGGTGAGCTTGAAGTCTGTTCACTTGGAGGAAGTGTGCTCCTGGGGCTCACAGTATACAAATTTGTTCTCAGACTAGGGTACAAGCACCTGGTCAGCCCTTAACCAGGTAGGGCTGCACTGATCATCAGCCTAACACAACACTCTGCATGAGTGACGTGTTTGCGAGTGGGATCCAGAAGTGTCAAAGCCCCTCTATCTACAAAAGATCTGGATGTGGCTTCCCTAAGGTTTTTGTGGCTTCTCTTCCTGTCCAGCCCACGGGAGACACAACGAGATGGTGAGGAGTATATCACTCAGGGTCAAGTCAGGGCAAGTGATACCCCATCTATTATTTTAAGGGAGAATTTAATGTAAATGATTGTTAACCAGATGTCATGTTCTCACTAATAAGTGGACCCTGGACACTTACTATAATACTATATAAAGGGATTGGCAGTAGCAGGATACTGCTGGGGGATGGGGAGGGGGAAGACACAACATCACTGAGGGTACCTGATCTCAAACCAGTAAAGTGGGGACCAAAGGGAGGCCCAAATTTTACCTACAATGACCACTTGTATACCTAATCCTGAATTGTGTCCCACATTTTAAAAATAAAATAATAATTTTAAAAACCAGATGTGGAAGGATGGAAAGGTAAAAATAAGACATTGAGGCTTCAGATAGTAAGTGCTGAGTGTCCCTAAAGTGGGATTACCATATTGGGTATTTATGCCGAGTCTTCCCAAGGTTTCAGAGAGTCATTCTCAGGGAACAGAATAGGATTATTCTTACCTAGAGGCTTGGGGAAAGTGCCCACTAAGCTGGACTTTTATGTTTAAGAGATACACAAGATGACACCCTGGTGGCTGGCAGATGCTCCCATCGCAGGAGTGACCCTGTGAATTCAGACCTCTAAATAGAGGATGCTTCTGGCTGGAGCTTGCATCCTTGAGGAAGTGTGATGAGGCTAATTTTGGAAGTTCTGAAACATAACTCTGGAGTTAGCAGGTGAGAATTGGTCCCTACTCCCTCCTCCAGCCTCCCACACAATTCTAGGGGCCCTGATGAGCAGAACTTGATGGAACTGGTGAAGGAGAAGGGGGTCTTCAGAATCCAAGCCTCTGTTATCATAGCTCAGAATATAGAGGACGGAACTCAGCTGAAATAATAAATAATTAAAGAGATACAAAATTGTCTGACTGGCCGTTAATGTGCCTGTGTAGTCATTTCCTATTGTTGAGGACCAAATTCCCATAAGTTTAGCAGCTGAAGTAAAATGATACTGACAGTTCTGTACATTGGACTTCCATCACGGCAAGGCTGGGTTCCCATGAGAAGGTCTGGGGGAAAAATCTGCATCCAAGCTCATTCCTGCTAGTGGTGGAATTCACACACTTGTGGATTTAGAACCAAAGCCCCCATTTCTTAGCTGGCTGTCATTTGGAGACTGTTCTCATCTCCTTGTAAGTCACCTATATTCCTTGCTACGTGACCCGCTCCATTCCTTCTTATACCTTGATGTCTTGATCCAGATTTAAAGTGGTTAGGTCAGGCCCATCCTATAATCTCCCTTCCTTAAGTTCAATTTATTTGGAATCTTAATCACATCTGCAAACTCTCTTTTGCATATAATGTAAGATAGTCATGGGAATGAGATGTCAACATGTTCACGGGTTCCTCCCACACTTAATGTGGAAAAGATGGTACCAGGACAAGGGCCTTTGGAGGATACCTTAGGATTCTTCATGCCTCAATAAGCGTATAGGAAATGCCTTCTGCTATTTTAATTTAAAGAGTAGGAATTCATGGGGAATTGGTCATACCATGTAGGCCCAAACTCAGTTCTTGTAAAAATTAAATTCTTAGAAGAAATACATTCAGATCAAAATTTTAAACTTCTGAAATATTTATTTTTATTTTTTTAATTTTTAATTTAATTTAATTTTATTTTTTGAGTTGGAGTCTCACTCTGTTGCCCAGACTGGAGTGCAGTGGCTGCTCCTGGCCACTGCAGCTCAACCTGCTGGGCTCCGGCGATCCTTTCTACCTCAGCCTTCCAAGTAGCTGGAACTACAGGCGCGCGCTACCACGCCCGGCTAGTTTTTTGATTTATTGTAGAGATGAGGTCTCGCCAAGTTGCCCAGGCACATCTCAAACCTGTGGGCTCAGGCAATCCACTCACCTCTGCCTCCCAAAGCACAGGATTACAAGCTGAGCCACCGAGCCCGGTTCTTCTGAAATATTTTGAATAAGAAATTAAATTGTGGGCCAGATGCAGTGGCTTATGCCTGTAATCTCAGCACTTTGGGAGGCCAAGGCAGGAGGACTGCTTGAGGCCAAGAGTTCAACACCAGCCTGGGCAACATAGCAAGATATTATCTCTACAAAATATAAAAATAAAAAATTATCTGAGCCTGGTGGCACGCACCTGAAGCCCTAGCTACTCAAGAGGCTGAAGCAGGAAGATCACTTAAGCCCAGGATTTCAGGCTGCAGTGAGCTATAAGCTTACCACTGCATTCTAGCCTGGGCAATAGAGCTGTTTCAAAAAAAAAAAGATTTTATTGTGGTACAAGAGAAGCTCCATGGTCCTATTTGTGGGTTCCCAATAATTCCATCAGAGTCCAGGATATAACGTGGACATGATTCATATGTGGGCAGAAGCTTAACAGGTCACATCCATTTTTTCTTTGAATGCAAAAACTGTACCATGTCATCCGATCTGATGAGCCCAATTTTGAAGTATGATTCTTCATATTTACCCGCTTTACAGGATTTAAAGACAAAGCTAAAAAGTTGAATTCCAGATATACACTGATCCAGAGTTTGCTGTTACCATCCTGTCCTAGGAGAAGTACTATGGTTTGGATGATGATATCTCCTCTAAACTTGTTGAAATTAATTCCCCAGTGTAACAATATGAAGAGGTATGGCTTTTGAGAGGTGAATAAATCACGATGACTCCACCATTATGAGTGGGATTAATACACTTTTAAAAGGACTTGTGTTTGTAGGAAGTGTTCTCTCACCCTCTTGCCCTTTCCACTACATGAGGACACAATGTTCCTTCGCTCCAGTGGAAGCAGAACCAAGTTGCCATCTTGGAAGCAGAAAACAACCTTCGCAAGACACCAATCCAACTGGAGTCCTCATCTTGGTCTTCCCAAAACCATGAGAAATAAATTTCTTTTTTTTTATTTGCCAACATATTTTTTCCTCTTTTAATTTTTATTTACAATTGTGGGGTACAATTCAGGGCTAGGTATACAAATATTCACCATGCAGGTACACTTATTGATGAGGTGTGCCCCCCCCAGGTAGATATTCACTATTGTCAATCCCACCTCCTTACTCCCCTACCCCCCTCCTCACAGTTTCCCATTACTTTCAACCATTTTCTTATAGTAATATGGTAGTTGTTCAAAGTCCACTCATGAATGAGAACATGTGATACTCAACTCTTGGTTTCTGTGAGAGATCACTCAGTATTATAAACTATAATTCCATCCAGGTTGCTGCAAAGTTCATGATTTTGTTCTTCTTTATGACTGCATAGCATTCCATTGTGTATATGTACCACTTTTTAAAATCCAGTCCTCTTTTGACGGGCAGCATGGTTGGTTCCATGTTCTTGCTATTGTGAACAATACTGCTTTACTTTTAGGGAGTAAACCTATACTCCCACTGCATGGACAGATTACAAGGCAGTGGGAAGCGGGTTCCAGAAAAATACATTTCTATTGTTTATAAATTTCCCAGTTTCTGCTATTTTGTTATAGAAGCACAAATGGACTAAGACAAGAAGTATCAGGGTTCCAGAAGCAGAAAGAGAAATAACCAAGAAGAACGTGGAAGTTCCAAAGGGATAAAGAAAAATGACAGCAGTTCTTTCCCGCTTCCCAGACCATCCAATGGATGGGACAGATTCTTCAGATTCATTATAAGAGTCAGGAAGAGCAGTCTTCAGGACAACAGCATTTGATTCTGATTCAACTGGAAACTCACATCTGCTAAAAGCAGAGGTTTGCTGGAAAACACCTGTGTAGATATCTACCTGTGGCTCCTGGTGTGGGCAAGTCTGGAATCTGCCACAAACACTGGCCATCCTGAAATCCTCTGTGTATAAGAGATACTTCTACCTTCTTCAACAACCACATATTCCATCTCAGTGATTTCACCTGCATGCTGTGCTAAAGGTTAACTGCTTCATCTATTTTCATCTGAACCAGATCGCAAAATACATTTAAATTTAATACAGCTGACCAAATCTGCAGGAAAATTTTTTTTGTCTAGAGAAACTGACATGTATGCAACCTTTAAGTGTTTGCACCTTTTTACCTACCATTATGAACCAATTTTATCATGAATTATGCCACAGAAGTAGTTTTGAGACTACTATTATATGTAGTGATATTAAAAAGCTTTCTCTTCAACCAACATAATAATGGGCATTATTTTCTATGCTTAAGGAAAGAATATTGCAGCAATTGTAGTAAAAAAACAAAAACAAAAACAAAAACAAAAAAAACCCAGATCATCTGGAAACGTCTTTCTAATTTTTCTAGGACTGGGATTAGAATGCAAATCCAACCCGGAAATTGAACCACCCGCTAAGCATCTTTGTTTATCTGATTACTGCTCAAAACCATCTGCATTTAATTGTAAGACAACAAATCGTTTAACAATCAACTAGGATTAAAGGACAAAGCCTCTTAGGAACAGTTTCTATTGGTGGGATTCAAGCGTAAAAGAAGAAACAGCATATATCACATTTCTTTCTAGATTTGAAAACTTCAAGTCTTTTGTTTATATATTTGAGTTGTGCTGTTATGAAAGTACTGGGGGGCTTATCTTTCATATCTCTGAAAGGGCATATGCTCTATCTGAGGATCAACTCCTCTCCCATCTGAGAATTTCCGGTGACTTCTAGATACCAACCCAATAACTGTACCTCATACATATCAGCATTTCATATAGATGTGCCTACAATGATTAAGTAGAAATCCACCAGGCTGCCCCCAGTGCAAGGCTTTGCAGGGTACCAACTATTCTATATGAAAGACGCATACTGGAGCCTTGCAAGAAGGGCCCTGCATTAAGTGTACAACAGAAGAAAATGCAGATATTTCCTAACTTTTTGCAAAAGAGATTTTTTTTGCATATATATTATCAAGCCAAATATATACTTAACTTTTTTCTAACCAGTCCTTCCAACCAAGAGCTGTGATATCTAAACACGTCTCACTCTTAATTCTCACACCAGTTTGCATCCAAACGTATATTGCAAACACTTGCCAGCAATTCAAGCTTCAATTCTCAAATCCATTTCAGCTTGTAATTTTTTTTTCTGAAATTTTTTTAACATTCTAACGCAGAATAATAGTATCACAGAAACAAGACTGTTAAACATGGAAGGTTCCTGGGAGATCACCTAGTTTAATTTCCTCATTTAACATAAGACAAAACTGAGGCCTGACGAGTTACCTGACTCATTCCCAAAAGATTATCCCTTTTGTCCCAATGGGGTTACCTGACTCGTCCCCACTGGAGCAAATGGAAAAGCCAAGCAAGGGAGGAAACCAAAAATCTCAAGTCTTGCATCAGGGTGCTTCTCATTGTTATCATTTGTAGAAGTTTTGTTTGTTTGTTGGAGATGGAATCTTCATATGTTACCCAGGATGTAGTGCAGTGGCTATTTACAAGCATCATCATGCACACTACAACTTCAATCCTCCCACTTCATCCTCCTGAGTAGCTAGGAGTACAGGGGCATGCCTCTATGCTTGACTGTTTGTTTTTGATCGATAGTTTGTTTTTTTCATAATACTACAAGTTGCTGAACTGAATGAGTTAAAGACATTCTAGAACATAATTAGAAACTGAAAACAACTGAACTGTTTCACTTAAGCACAAGATCAGGAAAAGGATAGCTATCAAGTAAATTGAACATCAAAGTTTTATTTTTTTATTTATTTGTTTGTTTATCTTTGCTCCCGGTCATTTCCATAGGAGATGGCTTTATATGAGCCCACTCCTTCAGGGCCCCTCCGATCTTTCAACTTATGGAACATTTTCCCCAGAGTTTTAAACAGAGACAATTTTGACAGTCATCTATCTGGTCAACAGTAACAGGAATTCCATTGTGTACTTACTGACATAATTGTGTACTGAATAGTGTATTGAGCAAAAATAGCAGTTCTCGCTCAGAAAGCTATGTATAACAGAGATGGTTATCCACACAAATACAAGTATGGATAGTCTCCTGTGCTGCATTCCACCAAATTATTTTTAAAATTAAACTGATTTATATTTTTAGGTGTTCTTGGAAGGTAGCAGATCAACCTATATGCAATATATAAAATGTATTTTGGTAGGCTGCTGTAGGGCATTAAGTATAATCTGCACTTCCATGATATCTCATTTTCTTTGGTAACTATTAACGCTTTGTACTGCAATTTAACACTTAACCTGGTGTGTTGAAATTGCATGTTTTTGGGTCAAGTTCCTCCATTACACTGCACTCCTTAAGGTCAATGTCCTACTAATTTTTTATTACCTAGAACCAAACCCAGCACCTAACATAGAGAAGTCATTCAGTAAATGAACAAATGAATGAATGAGTGAAATGATAAATACCCTATATATAAAAATTTTATAGTTCACACATTATAAACTCGAATGTTTTAAAATTCAAACCAGCTCAGATTCTTACAACCATCACATAAGTCAGCCAAATCTGGGGTCAAGGTAGCATTACATTTGTTTAGGGAACTCAGGGAAAACAAAAATACGTGAGTTTGAGGGTTTTTTGGGGGGTTGGAGTCTTACTCCATCACCCAGGCTGGAGTGCTGTGACACGCTCGTGCATATCCCAGCATCAACCTGCTGGGCTCTGGCGATCCTTTCACCTCAGCCTTCCAAGTAGCCGGAATTACAGGGACGCGCTACCATGCCTGGCTAATTTTTTGACTTATTGTAGAGATGAGGGGTCGCCAAGTTACCCAGGCTGTTCTCAAACCCATGGGCTCAGGCAATCCCTCATCTTGGTCTCCCAGAATTTGAGTTTTTAAAACACGTAGGCCTTTACTCAGGCAGAACAATGACCATTCCTAATTACCAGAAACCTGTGATATATCATCTCTATCTAACTGAGTTATTGAGGGACTTAAAAAATTTTTTTGAGTCACGGTTTCATTCTCTTCAGGCTGGAGTTTAGTGGTACCATCAGGACTCACCACAGCTTCATTCAACCTCAGACAATTTTTCTGCCTCAGCCTCCCAAACAGCTGGGACTACAGACTTGCACCACCATGCCCAGCCAATATTTTGACTTTTTTGTGGAAATGAGATCTCATTATGTTGCCTAAGCTGATCTCAGAGTTTTGGACTCAAGCAATCCTCCAACCTCAGCCTCCCAAAGTTCTGGGATTTACAGATGTAAGCCACCATGCTTGGCCTTGAGGTACTTTTAATTGACTTCCTAAACCTGTTCAAAATCAAGGTTTAGTTGCAGCAGTACTTTTCAATGATGCCAAAATAAGAATCAGAATGAAATTTTAGACTCACATAGTATCCTATTTAATTACAAAAGATGACATATTCATTTAACTGTCTCATGTAAAACATTTACTTTAAATGTAAATATAGGACACTTTGATGCATTGTAAACCAACTTTTGTTTTGATTGTAAAAAAAAAAAACTACTAGATGGGCAAGATGGATACCAGTTAGAAAACACTTTCAAGATGTTCAAGAAACAATGATGTCAGTAAGAAAAATAAAATGGACGGAATAAAGAGTAATATATAATACTTGCTTAATTTTGCTCTGAACTTTTTTCACTTCCAAATCAAGATGACTATTTACATAAGTACCCTTGAGGAAAGAGACATTTGCCTAATATCAATTATAATATAACATTCAGGAGATGAGATTTTATACATACAGATGACCCTTGAAACAGTACAAGGGTGGTGGAGACCAACTGTCTGCACAGTTAAAAATCCATGTATAACTTTTGACTCCCCCCCAAACTTAACTATTAATAGCCTACTATCAACCAGAATCCTTATTGATAACATAAACAGTCGACTAATATATTTTCTAGTTATATGCTTTAGATACTATATTCTTACAATAAAGTTAGAGAAAAGACAATGCTATCAAAATCATAAGGAAGAGAAAATATTTACTATTTGTCTTAGTTCATTTTGTGTTGTTATAATGGAAAACCTGAACTAAGTAATGTATAGATAATAAAGGGTATATTTGGATCACAATTCTGATGGTTGAAAGGTTCAAGATTAGGCATCTGGTGAGGGCCTCTGACTGCTTCTCCTCATGGTAGAAGGTGAAGGAGAGCTGGCTGTGGGAAAATCTCACACACACACACACACACACACACACACACACAGAGAGAGAGAGAGAGAGAGAGAGAGAGAGAGAGAGAGAGCAAGAGAGAGAAGGAGAGGTACCAGGTTCTTCTTAACAACCAGCTCCTGAGGTAACTAATAGAGGAAAAAACTCACTCATCCCCAAGAAATGGTATTCATCTATTCATAAGAAATGCATGTCCATGAATCAAACACCTCCCTCTTCTACCTACCTCTGCCACTCCTGAGACAGCAAAATCTCTGCTTCCAACACTGGGGATCAAATCTCAGCATGAGGTTTGGTGGAGGGCAAACACCCAAGCTATATCACTATTCATTAGGTGGAAGTGAATTATTGTAAAAGTCTTCACCCTTATCAATTTCTTGCTGAGTGGGCTGAGGAGGAAGAGGAAGGGAAGGGGCTGATTTTGCTGTCTCAGGAGTGGCAGAGGTAGGTAGAAGAGGTGGAAAGGGAGGCAGGAGAGGCAGGCACACCCAATGAAACTTTTATTTTTAAAATCCACATATAAGTGGACCCACACAGTTCAAATTTGTGTTGTTGAAGGGTTAACATATACTGCTATGGCTTGGATGTGGTTTGTCCCTGCCAAAACTCATGTTGGAATTTGATCGTCAGTGTGGTAGTGTTGAGAGGTGGACCCTAGTGGGAGGTGTCTGGGTCATAAGGGAAAATCCCTTTCCAAGAGATTGATGCCTTTCCTCTGATGTAAGTTCTCCCGCTCTTGAAGATGAATTATATCCTGAGAGAGTGGGTTGTTAAAAAGTCTAGCTTCCTCAGTTTTTTTCCTCTCTTTCCATGTAATCTCTCTGCATGTGCCCACTCCTCTTCTGCTTCTGCTGAGTTGAAGAAGCCTGAAGCATTCACCATATGCAACTGACCAATCTTGAACCTCCTAGCCAACAGAATTGTGAAACAAATAACCCTCTTTCCTTTACCAATTACCCAGCCTCAGGTATTCTGTTTTATATATTGACATCTCACTACAACATGCCATGAAAGATCTAGTATGAATCAACAGAGTTTTACTACAAGTGTTAGCAATTTCTGTTTTCTGGTCCTATGTCATTTAGTGTGTACACTCTTGTACATCTTCCCCAGGACAGTGTTTTTAAAGGGCCTTGTATATCTGCATAGACAATATAAGTCTACCTGAGTAGCTAGTATCCAAAAAAGCATATATAAATTAGTATTCATTCCTGTCTTCAGTATCACATACTTCCTATCATGTATTCATATCACTGAGAAAAAGATGTCATTTTATTGTCTCTTCATCAACTGACAATCAAATAATCTAAGTTAATTTTACTTATAAAGTACAGACTCCTATTAAGTGGGTCAATTTGTAGAATGTGAGAGTGGACTATGTTCTAGCAAACAGAGCAAACGGAGAAATCTGTAACTGATAATCAAGTGATTTGAGGCCCCATCAGACATCTCATTTATAGAAAGACAGAAACAACAGCTTATGCATCAATAAAAACAAATATTAGAACATTTCTTCTTTACATTTATTTTGAGAGATGGTCTTTTAACTCTATATTATGAGTCTTTCAATGATAATTTTACCAAGTTTTTGTCCCTTTTCAGAAACCACTCTAGCTATTTTATTACATTTGAAATGATTTTAAACCTTGCTTGTTCTTGACAGCACATGGAAGAATGTCCTTCACTAGGGATGCCAGAATGAAGTGGATTTATGAGCCCATATGTAGATCTGATAAGCAGGCAGAAATCATTTTTACTATGTACATAAAACAGCGACCGATTAAAGGACAGTCACATTCTCTTCTGACAAACTGTCTGTGTCACTTCAGAAGACAGACTTTCTTTTTGAAGGTAACCTTACAGTGAAACTTAGAGTTTAAATTGAAAACCCTTAAAATGTACAGATATGAGATGCAATTAAGTAAAGCAAGAACAAACAAACCAAAACATTAATGAACACATCTTGAAAAATAAAATATTCCAGTTAAGAATTGTGCAAGTGAACACGAATCAGTTCACAATAAGAGGTTAAGAGAAACGACCTCTCGTATTTGAGTACCTCTCAGTATCAACAATCTTTTCTATTTTCAAGAATGAATTTATACCTTCCCAGTGAAACAATCTAAATAGATATAGATTGAGGCTCATCATAATTATAAACAAATATAGAACCATAACAATTAGAAAAACAAGATAATCAAAACCACATTTTTTTCTGGAAGAGGTCAAACTGAGTGCCTTTGCCAGTAAATTTTGTCATGAGAGAAGAAAAAAAATTAAAAATGAGACAAATATTAAATTCTATTTCATTTATTACAGGAATCAAGAAAG
The DNA here is from genome assembly GCF_000164805.1 of Carlito syrichta. Taxonomy (NCBI): domain Eukaryota; kingdom Metazoa; phylum Chordata; class Mammalia; order Primates; family Tarsiidae; genus Carlito; species Carlito syrichta. The sequence goes on along the minus strand of NW_007253595.1, from coordinate 592,386 downwards.
TCTATTAATAGAAAAAAGTATTTTAATTAGTAAGAAAAAGTTAAAAAATATGGTTTCTGAATGACTACATAGCAAAAAAAAAGCAAGTGGGAATAAATGAATTACTCAAACGGTAATGGCAGCAAAATGAACAAACATATTGCAGATATTTTTATAATATTTTGAAAAGCAAGTTCAATTGTTTCACTGTTTGCATGTCAAAAAGTCTCATAAACTCATCTTCTTAAAAAGATATATATGTGTATTAAAATGTGCACTAACCTTATACATGCATATGTGCATATTTTTAAAAATGTTTGGTGCCCAAAAGTGAAATCAAGTTCTTACTAGCAGAAATGATCAAGAGCAGAGGGTCTCAAGATTTCATCCAGGGAGCTTATTAAAGTTGCATATTCCTAGACCTTTTCTGATACCTTCTGTCTCTGTTTGTGTGTGTGTATGTGTGTGGCACGCACACAGTGGGAAGAGAGCAGATCTGCCTCTTCAGAGTTCTTGGGGTGATTACGATGCACTGTAAAAAATTCACTATTTTAAAGATGTCAAAAGCTCAGAATTTTCCTAAAATCATGGACCCAGCTCCTTTTTCCTGATGATTTCCCCACAGCAGGCAGTTCAGGTCACTTCCAAGTGAAGGAAGCTCTACTCTACACTGCCCATCTAACTCCCTTCCATAATTTTCCATTGAGAGATAATACAAGCGTTACACACATCAAGAAATGGAGACTGGGCTTCCTCTGAGCAGACGTGAGCCAGGTGACTTCAGCTGCTATGTGCTGTCAGCTCAGTGGCTGGGCTGTGGAGCTCAGCACTTAACTATTATCCCAAGGCACCCCAATTTCCTTTCCAGCTTTCCTGCCACACTGAATTTAAAAGTAAGCCAATCTCCAACTTCCACTGGGTCGTTTGTGAGTTTCCCAATGTGATCCTCTTTTTATTCTTAAATATTTCTGTGGGAGGCTTTTCCTGATGAGATTATAAATCCAGTGTTGTAAGAAGTCTCCTTCTTTACTTGTTTCTCTAACACCCAATTAACCAGCTCAAATATTAGAATTGGTCTCATTTTATTTCCTTCTGCTTAATAAAGACTACAACTGACAGTTTATCTTCTATGTCTTAGATATCAGTATACAGTACAAAAAAATGTATTTATCTTCTGTCTACCTCACACTACCAAAACCAAATTGAAACTGCTTGAAATTACAGTTTTTGGAAATCATATTAAAAACTTCTTTTTCATTATTATTATTTTATTTTTTATTTACTTCTTTCTTTTTTGTTTCACCTGTGGTGAGTTTAACAAATTAGATCATTGTTAACAGAATGAAAAACAAAATACATATGAATTCACCATTAAAATTGCTTTCTCTTTTTTGTAAACTGAAGGTGATATTGCAAATTGATACCCTTTTTCTTTATTATTGGTAGGAAGTATAAAAGAAACTGATGACAGTGTACCACTGTGTGGGTACAGAAACAGATCTTATTAGAAGTTCAAGTTGTAGTTCTGAGGTTGGATATTCTTATTTAAACAAGAGACAAAAATTTGCACATATAAATATCAATGATTCAGGACCTAAAAGTTATGAAAGTCATCGTATTGCAATATCTATTGAAATGAAGCAGTATACGAGAGGGACCCCAAAAAATCGGAATTATTTTTTGTAGGGTGGGCTTTCTGTAGTACAGACTTCCCATGTTAGGTAAGTGTTCCAGGAACCCATCCACTGGCATCAGTGTGCCAGCTAGCATTATCATGAGAGGCTGTTCTGCTTCAGTGAATTTTTTTGGAGATTCTTTCAATACGTTTGCCCATTTCATGCTGAATGATTTACGAGCGCACCTGCCCTGAGTGTTAGCAGTTTTTGACCAAAGACGGCATGACTCCCTGTCCTACCCTCCCTATTTACTGCATCTCTCTCCAAGCAACTTTTTTTTATTTCTTTGATGAAAAAAGTCCTAAAAGGAAACATTTTGCCAATGTGGAAGAGGTCCTGATAAACTCACCAAAGTTGAATATATCCAAAGTTAAAATACATTTACACACTTAAGGTATTAAACATTATAGCTTAGCCTAGCCTAACTTAAATGTGCTCAGAACACTCCCATTAGCCTACAGCTGGGCAAATATATATATAAAAGAGCTGACAACACAGTACACTGTAGACTGTTGATGGTTTACCCTTGACACCACATGACTGACTGGGAGCTGTGGCTTAATGCCGCAGCCCATCATGCAAGAGAGTATGGAACCACATATTGCCAGCCTAGGAAAAGATAAAAATTAAAAGTTTGGAGTATGGTTTCTACTGAATGAGTAGCACTTTCACACCATTGCAAAGCCAAAAATCGTAGATCAAATTGTTGTAACTTGGGGTCACATCCTTGTAACTTATATAAAAATGGCAGAAAGCAAACCTTGATGAAATCCACTTTGTTCATGAGGATTACACTAAGGATCATGGGTAAAAACATTGATAAATGCTACCTTGGGAAAAGAAAGAGAAAATTGAAATGGCCAAACTTGATTGATATTGCTAATACTAAATAGAATGGTTTTGTATAACAGTTAAGAACATAGGCTTTGGATTGATAAGCATTGGTTGTCCTGTCTAATGACTTAAGCTAAAATGATAATGCCAAATCTACAATGGAAACCCAGTGGTTAAGTGAAATATTCCGGCACCCAACATCCCCTAGTGGTAATATACCTCACAAACAACTGTTCTTTTCAAGGATATATAATCCTTCAAAGTATAACCTACAAAAGAGAGATTCTTTGTAACTCTGCTATCTTCTGTTCATATATCATTTTTCTGTCAGACACAATGGCAATTAAGTTAAAGAGAATTTCACCTTCACTGTTCTTTTGTATCCTTTTTTTTATTGACTGACAGAAGAGGCACCCATGGATACAGGTCGGAGTAATAGTATGCTAAGTGTTATTCAGTCAGAAGTTGCCAAAAATCAGATGCTTATTGAAGAAGTGCAGAATCAAAAGGATACAAGATTGAGACTATCAGAAGGAAACATAATTATCTACCTTTCATCATGGAATTGTTAAAGACTATAGCAGAATACCAGCAGCTAATACCACTAATAGAAAAAGCAAAAAGAAAAACAGAATGCAAAGAATACTTAGGAAACCAAATGAAGAGGATGCTTTGGGATGTGTACACACTTTCACTTCTACACTTACTTTCATGGAAATCATTAAGTATAAGGAACTTCGAGTACCATCATAATTGGCTCAGTGCATTTGGCTATAGAATTAGTCTGTCTTGTCTTTAGTGCATGAATTCATAAACGTTTTCCCTACCTGCACATGTGCATGTAGTACATAATAAATAAAAGTGATATTAAGAGTGCTTGCCCAAATTCCACTATTTGACATAGGATCTGAGACCTGTTAGTTCTCTGGATATATAACTACTGTAATGAACATGGAAATGCACAAATGGTATTTTCTACCTGTAATTCTCCTAAGTTATCTTTTGTTCTTTTAGTCCAATTAAGTACTTAAATTTTACAAATGTGAGATATTGATTAAACTGGATCTACTGTTTCTTTTATCATTAATGGAAAAAAATTAGTATTTCTATCTTTGCTGTCTGTTTTGAGGATTTTAAAACTGAATTTTATCTGGTATGTCAATTATTTGAAAAAGCATGATTTTATTGCAGATCGTTTCAAAAGGACAAACGCATAATTTTTAGTTATTTTCACTGTTGTCAGTAGAAAAGGTAATAAACATCCCAGTTTTATTTTAGCAAACTTTCTTCAAGTGTTTGGGGTTACTCATTTATGTCTTGTAGATTAATTCTGGAAGGTCTAGGTACTATGTTTCACTGCAAAATTTCCGGTAAAATAACAAAGCATAAATCTTAACAAAAAAGAGATATTTATGTGCGTATGTTGTTCCAACATTTTTTCGTGTTCTACATGTTGTTCCATCATTTTCTCACTGGCAGAAAGTTCTTAGGAATAACGTAAACTGACTTGCTTCCATTTGTCTGTTGCCCCTCACTTTGTTTCCACAGCAACAGACCACTGCTTTCAGACCTGACATTTGCAACAGTTCATATGGTCACCCTTCGGCTTTTGCCAATGAAACAGCACCTCATTTCCTCTATTTTCCTCTGGTTTTTCTTCAAATGGCTTATACTTTAATAAAACACGAGGTTTGTGAACATGAAATAGCTTTCTTGCCTTTCTCTCTTTTTCTGTCTTTCCATAGCTCTCTCTTCTGTTGTTTCCATCTTCAGTCTAATCCCAGATTTCTCAATGACACATTTTTCATGAAGCATAATAATGATCAGAGCAAGTAGACAATGCAGTCTTCAGTTTTGAAGATAAAGAGACAATAAAGGTAGTTACTGAAATCACTTAAGGGAAAGCAGAGTTACTGGCAAAAATACTAAGGCAGCCTAAATTTGGGGACCATTAGTGTATATTCAAATTTTTCAAATAACATCTGGGCATACTTCGCTTTTTAAACACTCCAATTCATGTATTTTTCATTATTTAGACAAGTGACTTCAATGACATTTCCAAAAGTAAGCAAACCTAGTCGTCTGTCCATTTTGCTGACTCTTCTCCACGTAATGGCCTTTCTCTGTGAGGAATGTGTTTTGCTCCTGTGATATACGTAACCTCTTCTTTTCGATGTCCTCTAACCTCATGTAATGTACCCCTCCCTAGGCATGGCACTCACTCACAGAAAGTTCAGCACTGTGTTTACTAATTCCTCCTCGGCAGTTACTGTGCTATTTATTTCTCCCGCATCATCAACTCTTCCTGAACTGATTTTTCTGCTACCTCTGAAAATAACAGCTCATTAGAAAGTGATCAGAGATTGAGCGAGCAATTGAATATAATTGCACAAAATTATACAGATCTTAAACCAGGCACTCCCCTACGTGTATGAGCCTGAGAAAGTCACAGCCATGTATTTTCATACCCAATGCTGCTGGAAATCACCTCGACAGTCCCAAAAGGGAAAAAGGAAAATGATCCCTGGCTGCAAGCCTGATTGTTTACTGACCTAGAAAAAGGACCAAAGGCAGTGAAGGCAGTGGGACTTCTGGGGCCTGCACAACACAGACTGAAAGTCAGCAGCTGAGAGAGATGAAAAACAAAGCATCTCAAGAACATAGCCTATAGAGACAGCAGCCCAGGGGTACTGAGGCAGACTGTTTCCTCCAAGAAAAGCTTACCCAGAAGCAGAAGTAAATAAATTATCAACAGAAGCCACTATATTTCAAAATGACAAAACTGCCAGGTGTTCTTGCGATCTGAAGTCACTCTTAGGGTGATCAACTGTTCCACTTTGTCTAAGTCTACGCTGGCATTTTTGCTGAAAATTGTGCCACATGGTTAACCCCGTCCCTGTTAAACCAGATGGTTGGTCACCCTGTTTAAAGCTACCAAAGATCATGAGATCTACTCATACATGGTAGAAAAGCAATGGAAAACCAATCTAGAAGTTTGTAAAGTTCTACCAGATCAATGATAATGTTACACAGATTTTGGAAAAAAAATATATAATGAACTATATAAAATATGTGTGTGCTTATATATATAATTTCTTAGTTAATTGAAAACCACGGGTTTTCAATGACATGTTTAGAAGTAGAGCCACAAAAACAGGACAATCAAAACAAAAAGAGTCTCCCATGAAATAGTCATGGGGGACTGCTAGGAGAGGGAGGAAGGAGGGAGGGATCACGTGACAACACAAGGAATACCTAGTCCACTACCGTGGGTAGAGAGGGCCAGCTAGAAGCCCAAACTTCACCTGCATGCTGCCTACTTATGTAGCAAACCTTCACTTATATCCCACAACTCTAAAATTTAAAAAATAATTTTAAAAAGAAATATACATTCCTATTTTCTTTAAAAAAAAAACATATTTCAATAGAGAAATGGGAAGCAGAGCTAAAGCTGACCTGTGTTTGAGGCCCAGTCACGCAGGATACACGTGACTGAAATCTTCTGGTTCTCAGCTTTCCTGTCCACCTATGAGATGCCTACTCTCTACCCTCTTGTTTTTAAACATCAAACAGTTAATGATTACTACAATAAATGTACTTGGTCAGGTATCCTAAGTATGGAAAAAAAAATCACCATAAAACATCTTGGGCTATTTCTCGCCCTTGAAGCCTTGTAGTACAGGAAAGTACACAGTTACCACTGGGAACAGAATACTTTGGGGAACTCTTCTAAACAGACCATCTGCAGGGGGAAAAAATGATTATAAAGCATGAATTTTCCCATGAGAAACAAAAATGAAAACAATAGTACGCTTGCTTCTTCAAAATTCTTCACAGATGCCAGGTAATTAATCTTCAGAGTAAATTTGGAGAAATTGTTCCAAATTTGCACACAGATAAACTATAGTGAAAAAGTGGAGTTGCTTTATTTATTCACTTGACCTCCTCCCACCCTCCTCTTCCCTTCAACTTTTCTTTTTTTTTTTTTTTTTTTTTTTTTTTGAGTTGGAGTCTCACTCTGTCCCCCAGACTGGAGTGCAGTGGCCGCTGCCGGCCACCGCAGCCTCGCCTGCTGGGCTCCGGGGATCCTTCCGCCTCAGCCTTCCGAGTAGCCGGAATTACAGGCGCGTGCTACCACGCCCGGCTGATTTTTTGATTTATTGTAGAGATGAGGTCTCGCTGCCCAGGCGGGTCTCGAACCCGCGGGCGCAGGCAATCCACTCACCTCAGCCTCCCAAAGGCGCGGGATTACAGGCTGAGCCACCGAGCCCGGCTTCAACTTTTCTAACAACACATTTGGCCTTCCTTTGTCCTGTTTTTGGGCATGTACTCAGGGCTGAAAGGGGTACCAAGTACCAAGTACTCCCCCCCGAATTCTGCCTTCTACAGAGGTCACTTTGAGCCACGCTGCTCCTCTCTCTAAGCCTGCCTTTGCTCATGGGATTTTTATTAAGATGAAATTAAATGTGCTTGCAAAATATGAGTATGTGCTCAGCATATGATAAATAGTCAATAAATGTCCACTCGAGTCTTATGGGTATAATTTCAATGGGGTGCTCCCATCCTGTGGGGGTATCCTGGAAAATTGTGAGGACCTTTTTTTTTTCATTTTGACTGGGGTTCTGGTGGCATTTCAGGGTTGGGGTGAGGGGAAGTAGGAATTTTAGACATTCTGCAATGTGCAGAATAATCCCACCTAGTAAATGGCAACGTTTCACATGCCTATTAACATCATGTGTGTTTTGCAGATGAGAAACTCATGAATCATTATCAGAACTTCAATTTTGACTATAGTTAGCTTATACACATAGTATTTTGTACTCATTCTAATTTATACTAAATTTTTCAAGAATGTGACTACTGTGTAAACTAGATATATTGACACATAATAAAGACAAAAAATTACCTGGCACTAAAGAAAATTGGTACTTCAATAAGATATACCATATTTATCCAGTCACATCACATATGCAAATTTATTTTAATGCATAATCACATGCATAAGAAGTTATTTGGCCCCTAGAAGAATCAGTGTACCGCTAAGAAGCACCACATGGATATGGTTGCTTCTTGTGGCTCCAAGGTGGGTACCTGGAAGTGGGAGGGGAAGAGGCAGGGGTAGGATGGGCAGGTTTAGAGGGGAGATGGTGCCACTATCCTTGTTCACATTGACCCCCACACAGTGCCTTTTCCCTAATACTTTAAGGTAGACATGTCCAACCTGTGGCTGGTGGGTTGCAAGTAGCCCAGGACAGCTAGAAATGCAGCCCCGCAAAATATTTTAACATCATGTGTTTTTAGCATTTATTGTCACCATGACTCCATGCATAGTTCCATTTCTGAAGTTCGTAATCATATCTTATTCATGACATTGCTTTTTGGCAGCACATACATTTGTTTTCAATTATGAGGTAAACGAAGAGCAAAATTTGAACAAACATTTCTGACCAGCACCTTGAGAAATCACTAAGAATTGTGACCACTTCCACTGAACCAGACATTGACAGATTAGTTTTACAAAGACAAGGTCAAATTTCTCACTTGTTTTATATTGTTCTTATTTTTCTAAACTTTATAATAAAAAATATTTTTAAAAGAAGTATTATTATGTATATACACTAACTATATTATATAATTTATGTGTGGCCCAAGACAATTCCTCTTAACTCGATGTGGCCTAGGGAATCCAAAGGGTTGGACACCACTACTTTTAAAGTAATCTGTTGTGAAGATACCCAAATGAAGACACAGAGAGGAGCCAAGAAGTGCAGCCTATGTACGTATGCTCTCTTCTGCCAACCAAGGCACTGACTTCTCCTTTTAAACCAGGCCTGTTCTGGCATCCCATGACTGCGGGGCCTCTATGAGTAAATAGCCAATGTGGCTTACACCGCTTGATAATTTGGCAGCCACTTGAAGAAATTAAACAACAAGCCACTGTAGCTTGGAGAAGACAACACAGGAAGGTTCTACTCCTTTAGAACAGAGATGAAGCCATCTGTGGCTACATAACAAACTCTAAGTGGTCAGGGTAGGTGATCACAGGTCTTGGAGCTGAGTCTAGCCTATCCAGGATCTTTGACTGATGTCAATCCTACCCAAGGAATGTTAAGTTATTAATGTATTCGTGGAGATGCCTCATGCCACCACTGTTATGGAAATAAGTGACACATAAGGACCACCCCAGGATGGGTGACATATCAAATTTAAATTTACAAAAGTCCATTGCCGTCCCCTCCTTGTAAATGGCTTCTGAATTATCAACAGTCATATGTTCGTAGTCAGTGCCACAGGTCTTCAAGATGTACAAGAACAGCAGCCAGCATCCTAGATTTTCTTATCTGAGAAAGGGCTCATGTTGCTAGCCCCCATGCATCTTTAACAAGATATACAAAAGGGAGATTTATCTTCAAGAGAGGGAAAATACCACCAAGTGAATCACTTTCAATCACACTGAGGGAATCATAAAGATCTGCTTCCAAAGCTTCAGGCTCCAATCTTATTTTAAAATATTGAACTGTTGTTACTCCTGTCATTTCCACACATGCATGCCACCTCCCAACACCAACACACACACCTACAACATGTGTCTTTTTATATAAACTTTACATACCAGTTAATGGAAGCTTCATAAGATATTATGTGCTTGCGTACACATAAATGTAACTAAAATGTGAATTCTCAAACTCAAAGTGCAGACATTTAAATTCAAATTTAAATCCAGTTTTATCCCCTTACTGCTAAATGAATAGTTAAGCTTGCATCCTTTCCTTCTTTCACATATATTATTGTCCTCAATGTCATGGTTCAGGGTTTTCCAATTAGTCTGCCATAAGCATGTGCTTCAGAAGACAAGGTAGAAACCTTGACACTATAGATGCTTGGAAACAGTGACTCTGGGTGGGCCAATGGTGTCTGGGAGTCTCCTGAGATGGTGGCAGGATTTGCTACCCATCTCTCAAAAAAGGTGAAAGATTAAAAGTATTATTATAAAGTCATAATAATATAATTAAGACAATCCCATGTGATCTACTGTACATTAACAGACAGACATAGCTGAACCCTGACCTCCAACTGTACCTGAAAGAATTTAAGGTTCTCCTGGTGCTCATTGACTCTTGCAACTTGGGTCCATCACAATTTAGCTTTTCCATGGAGCTGCTGACTATCCAGCAGATTCTTCACTAAAGAAAAGTAATTTTAATTTATCACTTGGGCTGGATTTGGTGGCTCAGCCCGTAATCCCAGCACTTTGGGAGGCCGATACGAGAGGATTGCCTGAAACTGGGAGTTTGAAACCAGCCTGGGAAACTTGGTGAGATCTCATCTCTACAATAAATCACAAAAACCAACTGGTTGTGGTGGCATACATCTATAGTTCCAGCTACTTGGAAGGCTGCAGTGTAAGGATCGCCTGAGCCCAGGGGGTTGAGGCTTCAGTGGCCATGAGCATGCCGCTGCACTCCAGCCTGGGCAACAAGAGTGAGACTCCAACTAAAAAAAAAAATTATCACATGTTGGATTTAACAAGTCTATCTTTGAGCTCCTGATTATTTCTATTTTTTAAGTTCAAGACAATATGAGCTACATGGCACAGAACGATTTAAAAGCAACTTCATTGTCTGGAATATTCAGTGGATTGATGACACGTTTTTCTGAAAAAAGTCTGCTTGAACTACAAGGACATTATTTCCTTACCACCAACAACACTGACATTGCCATGTGTTCATTTCTTTGCTCATTTATTAATTCACCCATTTAACAAACTTGTGTATCACCCTACCAATCGCCACCCAGGCTACAAGGAGATAACAATTTTGGCTTCATTTTCCCTCTGTGAGACACAGGAAAGTAAAGAAGGACATGGGTTGAAGACATCCCAATTCTATAAGCAAAAGCGTTTTTTCTTTAGTGTGAAGGACAGATGTCAAATCATAACAAAGCAAGAGGAGGTGTAGGCCATAGGGTTATAAAAACACAGGGCTGTGGGGAGGGTCACCTTGGGATACTCATGAATCATTTCTCCATAAAAAATATCAGATTCCATTTTATGACTTTGGTGGTATAAAGACTAAAACAACTGAGGCTGGATTTTTTAAAATTCTGATTTTAAAGAAATTAAAGATTTTCTTTTTTCAGTTGAATCATTTTTAATATTTAAATACAAAAAGTGAGTACTGGCTTTTTTTCCTTACATATACAGGGTCTAATGGCCAAAATGAGCTCCCGCTCTGTCCTCTACAGTTCAATCCTGTGACTGAAGCTGCAGCTGGACTCCATTCTTTCCCATATAGGGATTTATAGTGGCTACTTTACACTGGTTGTGATGCATTTTGTCTGTTTCATAATGTGTGCGTGTCCCTCCCTGACAGCTCAGTTCTTAAAAGAAAATAAGCAGCCGTTAATGTTCAGGGGCACATCTCTCCACTGCACTGGCATCTGTTCCTACCCTACAATGGGATAGTGAGATCTTCCAGTTAGAAACAATTCAGTGAAAGGGGTGAGGTGGCCAGAGCCAGAATAACCATCAGCATGGCCACACTCTTGTATTAAAGTAAAGACAAAAGCAAGTCAGGATAGCGTGGAGGGCACAGTCAAGTTGAGAGTCTCTCTATGAGACAATGTGGGGAGAATATTTCCCACCAGTTTGTAATAGATCAATGAGTCTATGATTTAAAAAAGTTCAAATCAGCAGTTTCATCAGCTCCTACACTTACCTTGGTTCCAGACTAAGGGTCTCCACAATTCCAGTTCATGGCCTGTTAGGAACTGGGCCACACAACAGGCAATGAGTGGGGGAAGGGGAGTGCCAAAGCTTCATCTGTATTTACAGCCTCTCCCCATCACTTGTGTTACTGCCTAAGCTCCACCTTCTGTTCCATCAGAGGCAGCATTAGGGTTTCATAGGAGCCTGAACCCTATTGTGAACTGCGCATGTGATGGAGCTAGGCTATGTGCTACTTAGTAGAATATAATGTCTGAGGATCTACGGTGGGGCTGAGGCAGTGATGCTAACGCTGGGAAGTGGCTTCAAATACAGATTATCATTAGCAGTGATGTTTGACTGCCCAGAGACCATAATACATTAATTGCTTGCAGACTTATATCAAAACTCTATTAGTGAGTGGCAAGGAAGTTGATGTAGTTCAGTTCACAGCTGCATCTGGTAGCAAGTTTTAAGTCAAGATCCGTCACTTATTTTATTCTTCATGTGGCCTGCCCATTTTTTACTTACCACTTTTGTCCATGCTTTTTTAAAATAGTGAGTTGTATCATTATTTTATTATGTAGTACAATGTAATAATAATAGAAATAAAATGTACAATAAATGCTATGTGCTTGAATTATCCTGAAACCATCCCCACCCCCTGGCCTGTGGGAAAAATTATCTTTCAAGAAACTGGTCCCTGATGCCAAGAAGGTTGGGAACCGTTGCTCTGAGCAACTGAGCCTAGTGGGTAGTTGGCCCTGGTTTGCGGGCATCCCAATCTTCCACAAACCATTAGCCACATGACCTTTGCACAAGGTAGCTAGCTCCTTAATGCCCTTTTGTCTTCCTTACTAAGACAGAGGAAATTGAAATGAAAGCACCTGGTTTAGTGCTTGAGACATAGCCAGGGCTCTCTGTTCCTGCCTCTCCCCACCCCACCAAACAATAATAACAATTCACCCTTGAGGACAACAGACATCTAAGTGTGAAATAAGGCTCATGAGACTGAGGTCAAGTTTATTAATTAATCAACTACTAAGCCTCTATTAAACCAAATAAGCTCTATTCCAAGAATGTAGTGTAGGATCTTTGTCTTTCTGATAATTCTCATTACACACCAAACCCCACCTCCTCATGCCTCACCCTTCTTACTTATCATTTTGAACATATTCCATTACTGACATACTCATTAAGTCTATCATCAGTATCCTCTCATGGAACCACAAAGAGAAGAGTTGGTATATTTTGTTTCCTGTTGTGCTATTTTTCTCAAACTTGGTGTCAGGCATAACATAAGCACTCAGTGACTGTTACTGGTTAAAATGAATGGATTTGAAAATTATTGAAATACTAGTTTGAAAAACATTAAAATTCAGCCTTCAGCATATTTTGGTCCTTTCTATGAGAATTTATTCTACAAAACTACAACTGAAGATCTAGTGTTTCTGATAGACTAATATCTTTTGCTGTCTCTTCCTCTTTTCATTTCTGATATGCAAACTATTGTTGATTGAAGAGTTCAGAAACAGATGGGGACTACATGTGCACCGTCCCTCTTCACCTATCGAATTCTTTTTTATATGCCAGAACTTCTCATCTAAATTTTATGCCAATTTACAGTTTCCCATAAAGCAAGAAGAACAAAGAGAGCACATATTCAAAGTTACTTGTCTACCCTTATTAAAGCACAGTATTTTAGGATATGGTTCAAGTATCTGTTGTTCTTTAAGATTGGCTGGTCTAGTTTCCAAAAAAGACAGTAAATGTAGATCGATCATTTCTAATCTCCTGAATGTATAAACTGCCTCATTTCCCACAAAGAGGAGCTCTCCCGAGGGCATTCTTTGTCCTTCCCATAGACCACCGAGGCCACGGAGACACTCTAAGCTGCACACTGAGGAAGATGCTTAAGGTAATTTTAAGTGGGCACTTATGGGAAATGCAAAAAACTAAAAATGATATTTTCTTCCTTAGAGAATTTAAGCTTGCCTCCACTTGTTTTTAAAGTGGTAGTTGGATTGGTAGTGGTGGGAATCTGCCTGAGGATGGAGGAACATACCTCATCAACAAGGGTATCTGCATAATGAACATTTGTATACCTAACCCTGAATTGTACCCCACATCTTTAAAATAAAAAAATTAAAAGTTAAAAAATAAATAAATAAAGTGGCAGTAATAGTGTTGATTTTCTATTATGGAATTAATATGTTCACATTGTAAAAGTTTAAGTAAGTACAAATAGGTGGAAAAACAAAATAAAAATAAATTGCAGTCTTATACTGGGAAAAACAAAATGCCTTCTGTTAACATTTTGATGTATATCCGATAGACCATGTTGGTGCAATGGGCAGAATGATCTGAGAGTGACCCCAGGAGTTCACTCAAGACAAACCAGACAATAAGTCAACTGGAAGGAGGGGCTCCTCCCTTCTGCTGCCATGAGAGCTGCAGAGAGAGGCCTTGTCCCCTTGACAGCAGGGACTGTGCCTTCCCATGGGCCTCACAGTCTCCAGGTGTGGGCAACTGGCTGTCTCAGACAACTCCAGTAACAGCTGATGCCTAAACCCAGAGGGGCTGCTTCCTGTTGCTTAGTAAGAATTATCTTGGGCTTATATAAAGAGAAAGTAACAGGGCCCCTCAACTGGACACAGACCTGCACACTGTCCAGGACACCTGGCCCCAGTAGAGCTCTCTGTTGGGTAATAACAGGATGAGGAGCCATTTCATTTTCTTGCTTATATTTATTTCATTCCTTGAAGTTTATTCCTTAATACATACTGTATTGCATTGTGGAATACGCCCTTACTCGTTATGAGAATCAGTTTTTTGTGTCAATGGGGCCAGACTATAGTCCCCCAGGCAACAGATTATTAAACCCTTGTCTAGGTGTTGCTAGGAAGATATTTTGTAGATGTATTTAACATCTAGAACCAGTTGACTTTAAGTAAAGGAGATTTTTGCTGATACTTTGGGTAGGCCTCATCTAATCAGCTGAAAAAAATTAAGGGCAAAACTAAGGAAGAAGAAATTCTGCCTGTGGACTACAGCAACAGCTCCTGCCTGAGAGCTCTATAATCTGTCCTTTATGACAACTTTTCTTATAGACATCAGACATGCTCAACTTGACCCCACAATGGCTACTCCAACTCCTTAAAATTCTCTCTCTCCCTCCATCTCTGTATCTCTATATCTATTCCTCTATATATGTTACTGATTCTGTGTCTATGGTAGATCCTGACTGATATACTCATCTTGCACCAGAACAACAGAATATCTTTTATAAACTTAAGGTTTATGAAACTTGGGGATTTTTTTCCTGCTAATTTTTTCTTTGTTTTTCTATGTCCCTTTTTTTTACACTGGATTTAAGATATCCACAGAGCAAGATATCGTAAATTTAAAATATAAAAATAATATGTAGAAATTAGAAAATAACAAAGAAAGTTTATGATAGGAAAGTAAAAAGGCAAGAACAAATTTAGCAAGCAAAATAAATGTCAGAAGCTGGAAGAAGTGCAAGAGAACTGAGATATATCTCTATGAAGATCCCTGGACATTCACAAAGTACACTGCAGAGGCCTTCCAAAGGCTGAGGGCAGTACACTAAGGCAAAAAGAGATCTCCCTAGGTGCAGAAATTCAGGGACAGGTCTAGAGAGAAAAGGGAACTCCTGAGAAATTCAAATTTCTGGCAGGCAAGCTGTAAAGCAGAAAGAGATCTCCCATGGTTTGGAAAGCTGGTGGTTGATCAGTAAAGCAGGAAGATCTAAAGAGTCTGACTGGTGCTCAGATCCCAAGCCCTTCTGAAGGCAAAGTTCTGATCACACCTTCACAACATGTGAAACCTGTGGTAAACTGACTCTGGCTAAAGATTCTAACTCTACAACAGAGTCCAGGGCCAGCCTAATGTGTTACATTGATTCAACCCCACGTCATCAACCTGACAGTCTTTCTTGACTTTACTTACTTTATTTCTAACACAATGTTTAGCATAAAACAAAAAACCACATGATACACAAAGAAGCAAAAAAAACAAGGCCCACATTTCAAAGAGGAAATAATTAACAGAAACAAACATGGAAGTGACCCAGATATTAGAATGGTCACTCAGGGACTTTAAAGTAACTATGATGAAGTAAAGAAGGACAAATATATGGACATCCCAGTAACTTGGATGGATTTGGAGTCAATCATACTCAGTGATTTATCACAGAAACAAAGAACAGAGTACCATATGTTCTCACTCATAAGTGGACCTTGAACAATTATAATACTATAAGAAAGCATTTGGCAGTAATAGGAAACTGTCAGGGGAGGGGGGTGGGATTGGCAGTTGAGGGAAACTGCTAGGGGAGGGAGGGGCATACCTCATCAACAAGGGTACCTACATAATCAATGTTTGTATACCTAACCCTGAATTGTACCCCACATTTTTATAATAAAAAAAGGGGAAGAAAAGTAACTATGATGAAAGATCTAGAGAAAAATATGGACAACATGTGTGAACAGATGAAGAATGGCAGCAGAGGGTGGAAATAATAAAAACAAAAGAAAGCATCAAAATGTAACTATATGATTATCAGAGAAAGAATTAATTTGATGGGCTTAATAGAAGACTTGGCAAGGCAGAAAAAGGAATCAGTGAAACCAAAGGCAGGCCAATAAACTGAAACACAAAGAAAATAAAAAGTGAAAAAATAAAAAATAAACCAAAGCTTCCAAGAACTGTGGCATAATATCATGTGGAATGATAATAAATAATTGGAGTCCCAGAAGAAGAGGAAAGAGAAATAGAAGAAAAAATATTTTAACAGATAATAGTCAATTTTTTAACTTAATGAAGTACATCAACATACATATCAAAGAATTTTGGAAAGCCACAAAATGATACATTTTAAAAATTATTTTAAAATGACACCTAGGTGCATTAGAGGCAAACTTCTTAAAACCAGAATTGGAAAGAAAATCTCAATGCCTCCGCAAAACACTAGCTCATGTTATATATATGGGAAGTATGAAAAGAATGGCGGCTGAGTTTTCTGCAGTGTAAAAAAATCTAAAAATGCTGAAAACAAAGTTGTCAATATAAAATTCTATATTTAGTCAAAGTATGCATGAAAATGAAGAGAAGAGATGAGAAGAAGAAGAGAATATATTCAAATATATAGAAGAGAATAATTCAAATGTTCCTAGCATAAAGATAAGATAAATATTTAAGGTTACAGATATCCCAGTTCCCCTGATTTGATCTTTACACATTATATGAATACATCAAAATATCACGTGCCCACAAAATATGTACATCTATTATGTGTCTATTTCAAAGAATGAAAGCTAGCTAGGCACAGTGGCTCACACACCTATCATCATAGCACTTTAAGAGGCTGAGGTGAAAGGATTGCCTGAACCCAGGAGATCAAGACCAGCCACGGCAACTTGGCAAGATCTCATCTATAAAATAGATGTTTTTAAAAATTAGCCAGTCATGGTGATGCACGCCTGTAGTCCCAGCTTACTTGGAAGGCTGAGGTGAAAGGATCACCTGAGAACAGTAAGTCGAGGCTGTGATAGCTGTGATCATGCCACTGCACTTCAGCCTGGGCAACAGAGTGAGGCTCCAACTCAAAAACAAAAAAATAAAATAAAAAGAAAGCTTAAGAAAGACATTTTCAGCCAAAGAGAAACTCAGAGACTTTGTAGCCAGAAAACCTGTACTGCAAGAAATGCTTAAGGAATTTCAAATTGAAGGAATATAATACCAGATAGAAGCTCAAATCTGCAGGAAGGAATAAAAATCACACAAAGTATAATATATGGATAAAAATAAAGGATGTATTTATTACATTTAATATACATGTGTGTATATAAATACTTGTTTGCATAATACATATAATACAGGTAAGTATTTCTAATCCAAAATCTAAAATGTTTCAAATTTTGAAACTTTTTGAGTACCAACATCTGCTGAAAGAAAGTGCTCATTGGAGTATTTCATATTTCAGATTTTTGGATTAGGAATAATCAACCAGTATGCATATAATGCAAATATGCCAAGATCAGCAAAAAGTGTAAAATCTGAAACACTTCTGGTAACAAGCATTTGTACACAAATCTGCATATGTAATACATAGGGACAATCAATCTGCATATATAATATACAGACTTAAGCAAAACTAGAAAAAGTGTGCAATAGATTTTATAAAATACAAAGGAATAAAATAACACAAAGAGTGAGAAAGGGATAGAATTGCCCAATTGTAATATTCTTATTTTTAAGCTTAATATAATTAGAAATTAAACTATGAATAGTTAAAGATATGTACAGTAATTTCTAGCAAATCCTAAAAACTGTCACAACAAAGTGTATTTAAAAAGCTAATGGAGTGAAATAATTACTTGATTATGTAAATTAAGACAGGAAATAAGACAGAGAACTACCAAAATAAAAGATCAAAACACAATTGTATTGATAATTACATTAAATACAAATGGACTAAACACCACTTAAACACTGAATAAAAAAATTCACGTATATGACTTTTACAGAAAACAAATTTAGACCATAAAAAGACAGATGGTTGAAATAAAATGTTGAAAATGGACATACTATCCAACCACTATACATTATAAATCTGGATGGCTTTGTTTTTATTAGATTGAGCACAGTTCAAGAACAATAGTAATACAGAGATAGGAATAAGTATTTTATAATGCTATGAATAAGTAATCAAGAATAAGTTTATAATCAAGAACAAGTAATGACCATAAATTTATATGCACCTAATAAAGAACTTCAAAATGCATGATGCAAAAATAGACATAATTAAAGGAATATTTTTTAAATGGCTCACATTTACCATGAAAGATTTTAACATGCTTCTCCTTAGAACTAATGCAACATGTAGACCAAATCAGAGAACATAGATTTTAATACTATAAGCAAAATGAACATAATTACACTTGTAGAATACTTCACTCAACAACAAATTTTTATCAAGAGCACGTGAAATCCTTCCTGAGGTAAATCAAATTTTGGAATATAAAAAAGTCATAACACTATAATTATAAAATTTATAAAAAGTATGTTCTCTGAAAACAATAATAGTAAAATTGAAATTGATAATAAGAATATAGGTTTCCAAATATTTGGAAATTATACACATTTCTAAACAGATGTTGACTTATAGGAAAACCACAGGGAAGAATAGAATACATTTTATATTGAATGATAATAAAAACACAGCATCTTAAAATGTGTGAAATAAAATGAAAGCAGTGCTTGGAAGGAGATTTATAACTTTAGCTGCTTATTCAAATTGAGAAAAATAAGTTGCAAATAAAAACATCTAAGCTTTAATCTTAACAAGCTAGAAAAACAAGCTAAAGTAGAAGAAAGAAAATAATAAATTGAGCAGAAATTAATAAAATAAAAACAAAAATAAGGAAATCAACAATGTGAGAATCTGATTTTCTGAAAAGAGTAATACAGTTGATATATTTCTTGCAAAACTTTTTGAGAAAGAGAAAAACTAAAAATTATCCATGTCAATAATAAAAGAGGTAGCATCTCTCTGAATCCTAGTTATTAAAAAGATAAAAGGATATTATAAATAACTTTATACCAATAAAGACATGATTGCTTATATGAAGTGGACAAATTCCTTGAAAAACATTATTTTGCCATAACTGATGCAATACAAAATAGAAAATGTAAAATATGCAAATACCTGCTAACAAAATAGAATTTATAATCAAAACTTTCCCGAAAAACAAAACAAAAACAAAAACATAAGAGAAATAAAAACAGAACGGATATCAACATTTAGGAAAGAAGTAATACCAATTCTTCACAATTTTTTTTAATAGTAGAGGGGGAAACATCTTGCAAATTATTTTCTGAGCGTGCATAACTTTGATATTAAAACCTACTAAAGACATTATAAGATTTTAAAAATTAAAGAAAAATATCCCTCATAATCAAATATACAAAAATCTGTTAAAATATTAGCACTTGGATGATTTAAACGTAAAAAAAGTTAACAGGTCATGGCATACACAAGTCATAAACAAGCTAAGTTTATCTTAGAATTTAAAATATGGCTTAACATTCAAAATCAATCAAAATAATTATTATATCAACAGTATAAAGAAAAAATGATTATCTCAACATATGTTGACAAAGCATTTGAAGACATTCAGTCTCTTTAATGAAGAAATCCTCAGACAATTAAGAAGAATAAGAGAATTTTCATAGTCTGATAAATGGAACCTACAGAAAATATACAAATAACATTATATCTAGTGCTGAACACTGTCCCCCCTGGGAAAAGGAACAAGGCAAAGGTGACCACACTTACCATTTTTAATCACTTCTAATTAATATTCAACATTGTATGAGATGTCTTAGCTAGTACAATACAGCAAAAAAATTTTTTTAAAACAAGACAATCTTTAAAAAAGAAATCATGTGTAATACCTGATTTTTAAGATTGCAACAAAATGTTAGCAATCACTATAGAATATAAGCAAAACCATCTCAAAAATTATATAATTTGATATTTAGATCAACCATATATAATTAAGATGATGTGGTATTGGTATGAGAACAGTCAAATAGATTGATTGAACAGAATAAAAATCCACACACATAGGACTATTTTTAAAAACAAAAGTGCAAACCCAATCGAATGGAGAGAGAGGAAAATCTTTAACAAAGAATACTGTGAGAATCAGATAAATAGATGGAAGAAAAGAAACTTTGAGTCTGTCCTTATTCCTTATTTTAAAATTTACTGTAGATGAATTTTGAGACCTAATTTTAAAAACATCAACCATATATTTTCTAAAATAAATGCTAGGATACTATCTTTGAGAACCTGAGATAGGCAAATATTTTGCAGACAGACAAAAAAAGCACTAACCACTAAAAACTTTTTTAAAAATCAAAGAATTAGTCTTTGTCAATCATTTTAAATTTACTAATTGAAAGACGTCATTGATAAAATAAATATTAAAGCAAGCTACAAATTGAAAGCAATATATTATACCTAACAAAAGATTAATATACAAAATATATCAAGAACTCTTGTAACTCTGTAATAAGAAGATGACCTAATAAAAATTAGACAAATGACTTGAATTGTCACCTCAGGAGAAGATATATGATGGCAAATGAGTATTTGTAACAGCATTATTAATAATAAGATAAATACAAATTTAAAGCATAATAAAATACAATTTCATACACACTATAATGGTTAAGATGTAAAATTTGTTAATACTAAAAGTCAGAGGGAATGTAGAGCATTAAGAACCATCATAAGTTTCAGGCAGGAGTTTAAATGGTAACTTTTAGAAGTTTTATAAAGCTAAAAAATGCCATCTCACTCTTAGTATTTACCCAAGAGAAATACTAACATATGTCCACAAAAAGTCTTCTACAAAAATATTCATATCAGCCTTTCTCATATTAGTCAAACACTGAAAATAGCCCAAAAGTCTGATAGTAGAAGAATGCGGGGGGGGGAAATGTTTAGACAAAGAGCAAATTTCTGAAACCAATAATAACATGTGTGAATTTCAGATGTATTATAATTGAAAAAATGAAGCCAGATACCAAAGAATACATACACCCTGCTTCTATTTATATAGCAGGTAAAACTAACCTGCTATATAAATAACTGCTTTTTGAAATCAGAAAGCAGTTGCATCTTGGTGGGTGGAGGGTAGGATATTGGTAATGAGAGCAAGGGAAACTTTCAAAAGAGTTCATTGAAATTTTATATATCATTTTAGGTGATGCCAACATGTGTGTGTTCAAATGACAAAACACATTATGCTGAGAAATTAACATCAGTGTCTTTTCTTGTCATAAATTACAACTAAAAAATCATTTAAAATAAACTATGAGTTTCTGTTTAAAAAAGAAGACCATGGACAAAGTTAAAAGAGTGACAGAATGGGAGAAGATATTTCCAATGTATAAGATTAGTGAAACAATATTTATTAAATATATAGAACTGGAATTCAAAAGAAAAACACAGAAACCCCAATAGTAATGTAGGTAAATAAAGTGAATGGAGAATTCTTAGAAGAGAAAACCCATAAGATTCAAATAAATATTTTTTAAAATCCTAAAATTGATTAGTAACCAGAAAAAAATATAATAATGAGATTTTTTACAGCTTTTCATCTGTCAAAAATTAGAAAGTCAACTATGTGCAAGGGTTGATGTGAAAATAAGAATAAAGGAACCCTCATGCATTGAAAATAAAAGAGTGCAGGCAAACACAGCCATAGTTCAGAGCTATCTGACAGAGTCCAGTCAAATCGTTCTGTGTATATCTACAAAAAAAAAAAAAATGCTGGCACAAATCCAGAAAGAGACAAATACAGGATGTTATTATAGCAAGACTTGTGGCAGTGAGGTATTGAAGACATCTCTTGGAAAGTGGATAAATAATATATGCTGCATAGAGACCACAGTACACAGAATGCAGCTATTAGGTACAAGGAATTCAATGTACACAGTAACATGGAAACGTTCAAAAAACATAGTATAGATGAAGATTAAATGATGTATAATATTATTTGATTATGTAAATTAAAACCCACATTTGCACAAAACAACAATACACATTGTACAAAAATACATACAGAAAGATGCACATTAGCAGATTTCAAAGATGCTGGAAAGCTAGAGTGAGTGAGCTATGGGAATAAAAGGAATTCAGTGTAACAAAAGGAGAGGGATTCTCACAGAGACCAAAGACCATAATGCACCACAGAGAGAGAGTGAAGGACCTGAATCTTCTGAATAAAGATTAAACAAACAAACAAACACAAAGTAAGCAAAATTTTAGGCTAGACGCCGAAGCAAAAGGAACAGTGAAGAAATCGCCCATAGTGTAACACAGAGAGGTAGTGTTAGACAATATAAAAAAAAAATTTAGGGGACATAAAGAAAAGAATAAAAAACTCCAATGTCCCTTCTGGTAATATACCTGAAGGAACTTAAATCACTCTACAAAAAAGATGCCTGCACATTCATGTTTATTGCAGGACTATTTTTAATAGCAAAATCATGGAACCAACCGTGTTGCCTGTCGAAACTGGACTAGATTAAAAAAAATATGGTACATATACACAGTACAATATTGCAAAGTCATAAAAAAGGGGCAAAATTATGGACTTTGCAGCAACTTGGATGGATTTAGAGTCTATAATACTCAGTGATTTATCACAGAAACAAAGAACAGAGTACTACATGCTCTCACTCATAAACGGACCCTGAACATTTACCATAACATTATAAGAAAGGGATTGGCAGTAGCTGGAAATTGCCAGGAAGGGGGGGCGGGGGCGGTGGGAAGGGTACATAACATTAATAAGGGTACCTGATCTCAAACCAGGCAAAGTGAGAACTGAAGGTAGGCCCAAACTTTACCTGTACAATGACCACTTGTATTCCTAATCCTAAACTGTACCCCACATCTTTAAAATAAAATAAATTTAAAAAAATAAAATAAATTAAAAATAAATAAATAAAAGAAATCTGAAAGAGGACAACAGGAGAGACAATATTTCAAGAGATAAAACCTGAAGAAAATTCTAGAACTGATGAACAACTTGAATCCTCAGATTCTATTAATAAAACTATTACAAACCAAGCAGAAAGAAAAAAAATCCATGTCTTGATTGTATGAAACTATAGACAGTTACAGAGCCAAATAAATATATTAAAACGTGTCAAAGAAAAAAAAGAGAGTTTACTGGCAAAATTGAGATAATCACAAAATATCTCTAGAAAAATTGTTCAAAAAGATAAATGTCAATATAGAATTCTATACTTAACTATACTATTAGTCAAAAATTAAGCAAAACAAAGATATTTTTGGATGTAAAAAGAATGGGAAAACTCAACTACTCTCAGACCCTAACAGAAAAAAATGACTGAAGAAAAAAGAGACTCCTTCAGTAACATGCAGGATGCCAGACGCAAAGCAAGCATTCTGCCAACATGATCAAGGCCATGTCCAGAGTACTTAGCCATGCTGATCTGATGGTCAGGCCTCTGTTCTGATTGCATAGGCTTCATGCCACACTGGATCCTAACTTCAGTTCATCCCATCAGAAGCAATAATGAATAATGAACTCTATGAATACATTGGTGAATCTAATAATATCAACTTTAAATTAACTTTTAACAAGACCATTGGGGGTGTTCAGAAGAAGATAGAATAATGATTACAGTTAAAACAACATGAAAAGTAGAAAAAAGAAATGCAATTTATAATTTTCACATCTGTAGAAGAAATAAAGGAAATAAAAAGAATTCTAGCAATCATCTAAATGGACAGTAGGAAAGTGGGATGGGTTGAAGGATAACCAAAGACCACATGGGAAAAGGAAAATATCAAATATATCAGAAGATCAAGGAAATATAAACTTGCCTATATGATCTACTAAAGATGAACAATAAATTTTGAAAAATATCTTTTGGAGTATAGCTACAGTGTTTAATTAGAAAGAAATTTATAGTTTTTAATGCATTTCTTTTATAAAAAGAGAAAGTTTGAAAAGACATTATCTCAATGTTAAATTTAATAAGCAAGAAGAAAAAAGTAAGCTCAATGGGATCATAAGGAAGATAATAAAATGCAAACCAATAAGAAATCAAAAGAGAGCAAAAACCTTAAAAAAAAAGTCTAATAATACAGTATAGAGATAAAATTTCAACAAGACATAAATAATCAATAGGAGTTAAGAAGAAAATAAGACTTCAGGTGGACTGGGTCTCTTAACATAATAAGAGAATCCTTTAAACTAAGAAGGAAGTATTTATTTGTGATCTTCATGCAGAAGCTCAGGGATGCTCTACAGCCTGAAAAGAGTGGTTAGAAACCTAGTTTTAATTTTGACCCTTGGGGACAGAGACCACCTACTATCAATCCCAGGACTTGCTAGCCGCTATGAGTTATGGCAATTTTTGTAAATCTCTGAGCCAGAAATCTTCACTTATGACCTTGTAAAATCTTCTCTCTGAAGCCAGTGGTGTCAACACTGTTTTACAGATGAAGAAACAAAGGTTCAGAGTTGTCAAACAGTATAACCAAGCTATCTTAGCTGGTTCGTGGAGAAGCCAGGTTTCATATCCAGAATTGTCTTATTCCTTAATTCATAATCTTAGAACTGCAGCAACTTTCTCTGTTCTTCCCAAGTATGAGAACAGCGGAGTTGATATGGGAACAGAAATCAGGAGGAAGTGTAGGGTTAGAATTTAACTTTTTTTTCCCCTTTCCAAAATGTGACTTTTGAGTTTTGCCAGCCAGGCACCAGATACTTTCCCACTATTAAGTGGACACACTTGACACTCAAGCTGTCCAGGGTAAGCCAAGTCTTACCTGAAAACAGACAAAAGGGCACTGAGGTTGGGAACTCAAATCTAATACTGATTTATTCTCGCTGTCTTTTAAAACTATACAATAACCTCTTCATATTAAAAAAATCTCTTTGTCATAGTTTTTCCCTTTAAAAAAATAAACAAATAACTCAATCAAATATATTTTCACTTTCAAAGTCAAATAGTATCCTCTAAGGATACTGTAAAATGTAATTTATTTTATCTGCTTCTTATTTTTAATTCCCGGATCCCATATGCTGGTGAGATTAGCAAATACTAGTGAAATGTGGTTGAGGCACAAGGTAATTACTTTAGATAAATGTCATTCTGTGGTTTAGGATTATGGTCCTAAAGCCCAGTATTTAACAGTACCCGATTAAGCACTACCGGGATTGGTTATACAGTTCTGGAGACTGTATTTAATAAAACTCCACAAAGTATCTCATTCATAAATCAGTTCTGCATATATTCCAGTGACTGCTTTCATATCTAAATCCAAATCTTCATGTCAAATATCAGCAAGAAGAGAGAGGTGAACTGTTACTCACAAAGGTGTTATAATAATAAGAATGCTTATTATTCAAAAGACATGCATCAAAAAGCACCTATATCAAATGTTTTCACTATGAACTTCTGTTTGTTTGTTTGTTTGTTTGTTTTTGAGTTGGAGTCTCACTCTGTCGCCCAGACTGGAGTGCAGTGGCCGCTCCCGGCCACCGCAGCCTTGACCTGCTGGGCTCCAACGATCCTTCCACCTCAGCCTTCCAAGTAGCTGGAATTACAGGCAAGAGCTACCATGCCCAGCTGATTTTTTGATTTATTGTAGAGATGAGGTCTCGCTGCCCAGGTGGGTCTCGAACCCGCGGGCTCAGGCAATTCAATCTCCTCAGCCTCCCAAAGGCGCGGGATTACAGGCTGAGCCACCGAGCCTGGCTTGAACTTCTGTTTGTTAAGTTTTCATTTTCAGTTTTCCAAAATGAGACAAAACACACAGATAAACACATACATACACACAAACCAGATTCAGAAGCCAAGATAACAGTTAGTCCTGGCCTGAAGGAGCAAGGACATATTCCTAGGTTATGTATTATAAACACATTCAGTATGTCATTAACACATTTGTAACAATTCCCAAAAACTGTTTTTAAAGTGCAACAGTATGCATATGAGGAGAAATAACAATGTGGGACAATAGATATAATCACCCACAATAAATATTTCAGGAATTTCCAGTCACTGGAATTCTGTATATATACCATGAACATAAAGATAAGACCTGGAGAAATGAATTCTGGTTAGATAGCTTGTGGAATTACTCATGAGCACTTTAGTAGAAGTTGAAATGGTGTTTTGAACACTGTCCTACTCGAGGCAATACATTAGTGTCTAGCACAGAGTACTCTATATTTAGATATCCAAAGTGAGCAGAACCCTTTCCTTGACTAACTAGAGCAATACTTATAACATTGGCTCTTTTTAAGTAAACAAAAAGATTATCTTTATATGAGCAGTACATTGATATTTGAGCAATGGAAAAGCAATCCAATACTTGGGACAGACTAGATGAGAGAATTGAATCAAACTGATCACAAAATTTTAGAAATCAGTTTTTTTTTTTTTTTTTTTTAAAGGATCAAGGATGACTATGTATGGACTATTGAAGAAAGACCACTTCAGAATTCAGACAAGGTCAAAATGGAATCATAAAGAGATTCTTATAAAACGAGTATGGAATGTTCCAAGACACCCATTTTAAAAATGGAAAACAAAAAGAGGCAAAAGTGATGGCATGTCACAAGCACAGCCAGGAACACAAAGGTCATGCGAAGCAAGGATACGCTACCACCTGAGCCATCCACCGGGTTCTGGGTTGAAGACACATGATATTAACATTTCTAGGCTGGGTTTGATTTCCATTGATTTCATGTCCAGGAGAGTCGTATTTATGGTATATCAACTTTCGGAACTAGAGGCAGCAAATGAACCCACAGACATGGATATGTGTCTCAGCATGGGAAATGGAAGATGAGCTGGTCCTCTGTCCTCCTTTCTTCCACTATACCGGCCTCCACTACTGCCACCATCTCTTCCCACCCTCATCTCAACTCTAAGGAACTTCAGACCAACAGAAGAATGAGCAGGAGAAAATGGAGAAAATAGAAAAGGGCGAAAGGAGAAAGAATATCCTATTTTTTTTTAAACGTGAATTTCCTTTTGACTGGCAAATTGGCTATAAAGGAAATTCCTTGAGACTTTCAAAATTTTCAGTGAAACTAATATAATATTGGAGAGTCTCAGAAGGATGCTGAAGAGCTGTGCTCATGGGCATATGTACTAAATATAAAATATTCTATTTGTGCCACCTTCTGTTATAGATGACAGCAAAATTTCAGAAATGTTGACTACTTGTTCTTGGTCTTTTTGCTTAGTGTCTTATTACCTACCCCTTTAACACAGTCAGTAATGGGCCAAAAGTCTTATTTTATATGGAAAAAATCATTTTATTTGTGAAGGAAATTCTAAAAAATATATAAATATGGTCTTACATCACATTCCGGCCTTGAATGAGTCTACAGGCACTGATGGCCTGGGCACAGTGACACTCTCTGTAATGAGGCAAGGTCAAATTTGAGGACTTCTGCTCAAGTGAATTCCAAGCATCTTGGAGTGTGACCAGCAGGCATCACTCCAAGCTTGGTTAAAAAAAGACAGTAGAGGCATTAAAAAACAAAAAGGAACCTTAAACACATGATACTAAGTGACAGAAGCCAATCTGAAAAGCCTACATGCTGTGTAATTCCAATTAAACGCACTCTGTAAAAAGCAAAACGATGGCGATAGTGAAAAGATCAGAAGTTTACAGGGGTTAAGGAAAGAAGGAGGGATACACAGACAAAACACAGAAGATTCTCAGGGCAGTGAAACTTCTCTGTATAATACTATAATGATGGATTCACGGCATAATACATTTATCTAAACCTGTAGAATATACAGTTCTGAAAGTGAATTTTTTTTTTTTTTTTTTGGAGTTAGATTCTTACTGTTGCCCAGGCTGGAGTGCAGCAGCACGCTCACGGCCACTCCAGTGTCGACATGCTGAGCTCAGGCGATCCTTCCACCCCAGCCTTCCAAGTAGCTGAAACTACTGTTGTGCGCTACCATGCCCGGCTAATTTTTTTTAAATTATTTTTTGTAGAGATGAGGTCTCGACAAGTTGCCCAG
Organism: Carlito syrichta; assembly: GCF_000164805.1. Taxonomy (NCBI): domain Eukaryota; kingdom Metazoa; phylum Chordata; class Mammalia; order Primates; family Tarsiidae; genus Carlito; species Carlito syrichta. The sequence continues at coordinate 564,564 of NW_007253595.1, read as the reverse complement.
GTTGTTCTTGAACTCGTGGGCTCAGGCAATCCCTTCACCTCAGCCTCACAAAGTGCTGAGAGTACAGGTTTGAGCCTCTGTGCCAGGCCGAAAGTGAATCCTAATGTAAACTATGGATGCTGGGTGATGATGTTTCCATGTGGGTTCATTGATTATAAGAAATGCACCTCTCTGCTCTAAAAACATAAAATTTGCTTAAAAATCAAAAACAAAGCAAGGCTATAGAGGATCAAAGTGAGTAAAAACTCAGAGAAGACCTACAATTCTATCCCCACTTCTCATATGTTTCCATGGAAAAACCTATAAGAAAAGGAGTGACAGAAGCCATCCTGAGAATTTGATATTCCTCCCATTAACTTGCCTGGCAGGCTTGGGTTCCACTCGTTGGTGTCATGTAGAAGCATTGACATAGCACACCTGAGGTACAAGTAAATCCAGCTTCAATGCCCTAGTTACTTAGTGGTAGAGGTCACCAGGTCAAGCCTGGGAAATAAATGCATTACACATATTTGGTAAAGCTAACTGCAAGTCAGATGAAAGACACCTTGGAGTTAACTCAAGGTGTGAAGTTGCAGTGTTACGAGAATGACAAGAACTGAAATCAACTCTCATCTCAAAAGTGTCAGTGGTGGGTAAAGGAGATGCCAGGAAAAACACAGACTTAGGAAATCAGGAAAAATCACAGAATGGAAAGATCAAAGCAGAGAATGCCCATGGCGATGTATGGAGTGACAGGACACTGCAGTCTGTGAAATGCTTTCATGTCCACCAACATATCTCCTCTCATTCTGTCCCCATCTCTCTAAGAAGCAATGACTCTGAAAAGTCAGGTCAGTAGGCACCAAATATGGCAGATCCCCAGAAACTCCCAGGAGCTCTGCACAGTGACCAACTCCTGGGAACTCCTGGGCCCAGGAAGCTCTGAAGGTGGGAACTATGAACTCAAAATTGTCAAAACCCATGTTGCTGATTTTAAGGATCCACACATGTAAGAACACAAAAAGGGTTAGAGAGATAGGAAATATTAATGCCTATTCTATTAAATGTTAAAGAAAAATGCTTAAAAGAACATATAATCAAAACATTAAGTGGTAATAGGTTTACAAGTTTTATTTAAGTATATCAACACCATCACTTTCAGAGAGGATTTATCTGTTCCTTGTCTAACACAAAATGGAAAATGACCTCATACACCTCTCAGCCGTAGTGACCGATCAAATAAGAGTGCTGTATTATGAATGTGGTATGTTTGGTCCCACCAAGTTCCAGGTTGAAATTTGATCCCCAGTGTTGGAGGTGGGGCCTAAGAAGAGGCATTTGGATCATGGAGGCAGATTCCTCTTCGATGACTTGGTGCTGTCCTGTGATGAGTGAGTTCTCACTCCATTAGGTCCCTCAAGAGTGTTCCAAAAGCTGGTTGTTAAAAAAGAACACTGCACCTCCCCCTCTTCTTTTTTGCTTCTGCTCTAGTCATGTGATCCTCACACGGACTCCCTTTACCTTCTGCCATGAACAGAAGCAGCTGAAGCCCTCACCAGAAGCAGGTACTGGCGCCATGCTTCTTGGACTGCCTGCAGAACCATGAACTACGTAAACCTCTTTTCTTTATAGATTACCCAGCTTTGGGTATTTCTTCATAACAACACAAAAGTGGACTTAGAGAGTCTTAGGTGATTGTTCCATGCCCCAGGGACAGAGTGGATGAAACAGAATGACAACACTGCACTCTCAGAGGAAACATCCTGAAATGCCCTGCTCAAGTGGTGAAACGCCCTGCCCAGATGGTAGGAGGGATAAAGACATTTTAGTCCAGCATTCCTCAAACTTCAGTTACATAAAAAATCACTGGAAGATTTGCTAAAATGTGAATCTGAATCAGAAGGTGTGGATCAACGTCTGAGATTTTGCATTTTTGACCAGTTTTCAAGTGATGCTGACAACCACAGGCATACTTGTGGTGCAAGATGTTTCTGGCAATGCAGCTGCAGATATTCCCATGCAGGTAGGAGGAGGGGTTTGGACAAAGACCCGTGCTTGAAACCCAACTTTCCTAAGAAATCATTGAATACTACTCTGTCTTGTCAATACTTATGCAATACTCAATTTGTTTCTAGAGCTAATTTCTGTACCTATTAATCCAATATAACAACCATAATATTATAAAATTAGACTGCAGAGAAAGACTGGACCCTATTCTGGCAGCAAAAATGACACTTGGAGCAGTGACTACATTACAGAGCAACTGAAAAGAAAAACAAGGCACTAATTCTATTGTACATAAAGGAAAAAGAGCAGACAGGTGATTCAAAGAGTACATTAGAGCGGCAGTCCCCAAGCTTTCTGGCATCAGGGACAAGTTTCATGGAAGACAATTTTTCCACGAACTGGGGTAGTAGGAATGGGGGCAGGGATGGTTTGGGGATGATTAAGGCCAACTTTTATTTGCACTCTTTTCCTATTATTATTGCATTGTAATATATAATGAAATATATGGCATCTCAGCTCTATTTCAGATCAGACATAAGGAGCTCGCAACCTAGATCCCTCATGTGTGCAGTTCACAATAGGGTTCACACTCCTATGAGAATTTAATGTTGCTATTGATCTGACAGGAGGTGGAACTCAGGTGATAATGCAAGAGTTGGGAAATAACTGTAAATACAAATGAACTTCACTTGCTCACTCTGTCACTCACCTCCTGCTATGCATCCTGACTCCTAATAGGCCTCAGACTAGTACCAATTTGCAGCCTGGGGTTTGGGGACTCCTGAATTAGAGGACACAACTTTCTCCCAAAATTAAAAAAATGAGTAAAATTATTTTACTTAAAAAAACTCTGACTACAAACGCACATACAAAACACATTGAGAACAAATTAATAACACCTTTAACAACCTAATCAATGAAACAAGGGCCCATTGGAGAGGATATGAAAAAGGTCACATATTGGAGAACTTTGAAGATTACCTTTAAATCATCTAATGTGTACCAACCCATATTTCTGATGAGAAAACTGGGTCCATGATTTAGCCTTAAGCATATAATTTTCATAACAAAATCTGGGTTGTAACTCACATAACTACATATTTTTCCCAATACAAATGCTAATCTACACATTGATCTTTAATGAGTCATTTACAGTTATAGGTTAATTACAGTATCAAATCGTGTCAGAAAATGTTTATTAAGTTTTATTCAATATTTTATATCATCAGTTAATTAAAGAAAAAAGATAGTGTGCATGTCATTACCAAAGAAATGAGAAAGCATAGGCTTTATCACAAGAAATTATATTTGTCATTTGATAAATTCTTCCTAAATTCTAATAATACCTTTCAATAGACACTATCTCTTCTTAACATATCTGTCACTTAAATCTTTTCTGAAATTATCATCTAAATAATAACTATTTTAAAAATGATGCTGCGGTTCAAGTTTTAGCCTATTTAAGATGAATATTTCATAAAAATCATTTTCTGATTTGCAAACCAGGATTCTCTTTTTAGCAGTTGCAAAGCCGTGGGGCGTTAGCTGGAGCTGAAGGTTAAACATTGATTTGTATTTGGTTTAGGAAATCCTCCTCACCTTTCCATGAAATTTCAGCTGTCTCAGTGGATTTAGCTAAGATCAAAGCCCCATCACTCAGTCAGCCCAGGTTTTTTTTTTGAGTTGGAGTCTCACTCTGTCACCCAGACTGTAGTGCAGTGGCCCCTCCCAGCCACCACAGCCTCGACCTGCTGAGCTCTCGTGATCCCTCCGCCTCAGCCTTCCAAGTAGCTGGAACTACAGGTGCACGCTACCACACCTGGCTCATTCTGATTTATTGTAGAGATGACGTCTCGCCAAGTTGCCCAGGCGGGTCTCGAACTCATAGGCTCAGGCAATCCACTCACCTCAGTCCGGGTTTTAATCTCTGCCAACAGTGTATCATTTGATTCTTAAGTACAAAAAGCTGCTCCTTGCACATTGTGCCCACACGGCTGTGACTTCATACTGCCTTGTTTTCACCTGATTCCCTTCAACTGGGTCCCCAACATTGCAGAGATAGGTGAAATTGGCACAAGGAAAATCTAAAATGCAGACACGTGCTGAGGATTCAGTGACAGAACACACGAGCAAGAATCGCTCCCTTCTTTCCCTGAGCAAGTGACATGGTGTACAGTCAATGGAAACCTCCACCCGTTGGGCACAAGCTCACAACGTTCCTGATCCACAGGACTCAGATTAACACTCAAGACCTTGGCGGGCCCCTTGGCTTTTCTGGGAAGAAGCAGGATCCTCCTGACTCCCTAGCGTGCTCTCTTACAACTCCATCACATATCTTTGTAATATATATTGTCATATGTTCAGAAAAAATACTTTGTGAATGTCATGTGGTTAATATCAAACTGGTCAGAACATCTTCAAACAGGAGCAATACTCTTGTGGTTAATCTTAAACACTAACCAGAATGGTCAAAAGCTCTTATAAGCATCAACTAAATGCAGTAACTTTCAGTTGATGCTGAAATGGGCATTTTTAGAGCAATAGACTTTCCTTCTTGAAATTATGAGGACATCTTTATTTTTGTTTTACTATAGATTCATAAAAAGTGGTGGATAAAAACAGTTGTTTAGCAAAGTAATAAATAATGATAGCCTAATATTAAAAATTATAGTATGAGAAGCTCATGAAGATTCTAGTTTTTCCTTGGAAACACACAACACCAAAAAACAGGATTTTGTGTGTGTGTTATTCAATGGGTGCTATTCTACTTGTAAAAAAACATGTAATATGATAACTGAATAAGAACAAAGAACATTATGTTGACCAAAGAAGAAAACTTTATTTTCATAGAAAAAAGAGACTGCTTATGCGAACAAAAATAAATCACAACCAATTATCATTATTCTGTAGTCTTATTTTCAGAAGTTGGTTTTTTCAACTTTATAATTAGGACTCAAGATGGTATTTATATGAAAAAAGAAGATTCAGGCAAGTTATTTCATATGACACTTCACAGCCCTGCTAGTGTATCCATCTCAACTTCTATGTTTCATTTTTCAAAGACCATGAAAATAACTATTATTCACAACGAAACTGTAATCTAAGTCACTTTTTTAAATGGGAATAATCAATGAAGAAACACCAATCTACCCAGCAGCTCTCACCTCCAAAATGCAATTTCTATACTTTGACGAGCTCTACAGTACAATTAATGTTTAATTCATGCTTTCTTCCTAAAGTGAAAAAAAACACCATTCTTTTAAAGATATAAGGCATCACAACTAAAGAAAGTGAAAATATGTTTGCAATTTTTGAAATAATCTTCAGCAATTTATAGAACATTATCAGATGTGTGCAAATGATTAAGTATAGAGCTTGCAATCTAGTGCTTCTAATCACTGGAAAACTATTCTTATTATTAAGCTTCTGAACACAAACGTTTTGAAACGTTTAGATATATCATCTTCTTTTTCCTCTGGTAAGTGTCTGAACAATGTAGCCAAAAATTATGTACAAATGAATTGGCTAATTTTTTTAAAAATTCACCTTTCCAACTTAACACTTCCCTTTCTCCTTACCCACTAATTTCTTTAAAGTTGTAAAAATAAATCTAAACATATATTTTCTCTTTCCTAGGACTTAGCTGGTAGAAGTTGTGCCTTCAATTGATGGGAAACTAGTAGGAAATTTCTGCCATTGTGTAAAAAAGTCAAAATGCTGACTATGAAACCTCAGTGTAACTAAAAAAATAGACGCAAAGTAAAACAAGATTCCTACCCAAAGCAAAGACCAAGCCTGGGGTCAAAGGCCTAGATTCATATCTTGAGTCTGCAGCTTATACAAAAATATACAAAAATAAAATGCCACCTTTACAAAATTTAATGTGGGCAGTGTCACTTTGATAAATGCCAGTTTCTAATATCCCCTATTTGATGCTTTATTATAAGGTCAACTTTTGTAACCCAGGCTTGGACCAGAGGAACACATTAACCATTCATGGAGGTTCTGCAGGGCTTCTACTCCATGCATTTAGACCTGGGTTTAAATCCCAGCTCCACCCTTTGTTCACTGTGAACACGGGGGAAGTTGATTAGACTCTCCAACATTAGATTCCTTAAGTAAAATGAAGAGAATAACAGCCCTGACTTAACAGTGTCACTGGGAGGGGAAATAAGATAATATATCTAATGCTTCTGCCAATAGGTGTTATTGCTAGTAATAACAATAATGACATCACTTATTATTACTTTGAGAAATAAATCTCAGCATTAAAAAAAAAAAAAAACTAACAAGGGACTATACCCACGTATTCCTTTTTAAAGATAACTTGTGAATAGTATCTTATTTCTGAAAGTCCTGTACCAATATCATCATCCTAATTTCTCAGGTAAAGAAGGATCTTTAAATGGTTAATGACTTAAGTAAATCATCTAGCTCCTTGGATGAGGTCCAGGATTCTTCTCTTTACCATCTCTGCCTTCTAAACAATTGTCTTACTCTGCTCAGACTACTATAACAAAACACCATCTGCTGGGTGATTTCTAAACAATAGACATTTTTCCTTCACAGTTCAGGAGGCTGGAAGTTCAAGGTTTAAGTACCCTCACTACTATTGCCAATGAAAAACTAAGCATCCACCTGTCACCTAAACACTTAATACTAGTTGCTGCATAAAGTCATTTGTTAAAAGCTTCCTTGCCATTTGGGCCCATATAACATATTCAATATGAATAAAATTTAAAATATTATTCAACTTGTTTTCTATTACATTATTATAAAAGTTTGAAACAGATAGAAGGAGTGTATTGTGAGTGTAAGTTATGATGTAAGGAAGAGAAAGGGTCCACTAAGGTTAAGCTTCTTGGAATAATTCTATTCAAGATTAGTTTTGAAAGAACAAAGTGAGTTATCAAGGCATGAATATGCATAAACTTTAGGGTTAGTCCCAAGAAGTGGTCACAGTTATTACAGGGACATATTGAATTCTAATTTAATAATTTCCACTTCAATCCCTTAAACATATGCCAAGTATATTGTTGACAATGTGAATGGCCCTGTATATCTGAAGAAAATGCCTTAGTTTTATAACAGCTTACTAATAATTTATCTATGTATTATCTAAGTGGATCCATTCTACAAACAAGGTTATTGCATGTCATAGAAATGACATGATCTTCTTAAGAAACATAACTGGTCTTACTCAGACGTTAGCCAGGACTCTTCCTCATGGTCCAACTGCTTATAATTGCTAAGTATGTCATATTAAGAAGGTCTACACCATCCTTTCTAAGTAATGCAATCATACCCCAGTAAAGTATTGGAACCACGTGAAATTATCTTTTTTAATCTGACTTTTACATATACAAAATGCTATATTATTCAGGTGAGGAATTACTCTTAAAATACAACTGTTCCCTAAGGAGTTCAGGTAGTAGTTCTTCTAAGGCAAAGCATCAACAAAGATATCTCAAAGACTCAAAATGACCTGCAGGCTGATAAATAAACTCTTTTAGCTAAATGTCTATCAAATATCACATAGTCAAATGAGCTTGTGTATTTTTTTTAATTTTTATTTTAAATATGGGTAAAATTCAGAGTTAGGTGTACAAATGGTCATTGTACAGGTAAAGTTTGCGCCTTCCTTTGGTCCCCACTTCACCTGTTTTGAGATCAGGTACCCTTATTGATAAAGTGTTCCCCTCCTCCCTTGGCAGTTTTCCACTACTGCCAATCCCTTTCTTATAGTATTATGGTAATTGTTCAGGGTCTGCTTATGTGTGAGAACATGTGGTACTCAGTTCTTTGTTTATGTGAGTATTGTAGACTCCAAATCCATCCAAGTTGCTGCGAAGTACATAAGGCTTCTGTATCTTAATAATGCTTCTCATAAGTATAAAGAAACTCAAATAGGCAGCAAACGGTCAAGTTATTATTTGGTTTTGGACAATGTCTTCCTGCTGCAACTAAAATAAAATGCAAAGATTCCACTATGGTCTACAAGGTTTAGCTGGGTTTCACTCCTGCCTGTCTCTCCCACTTCACTGTCCTTCTCCTCAGTTGTTCTCTCTGAAACACCCCTTCTTTCTGTTCTTCTAATACACTGAACTCTTTCTTGCCTCTGTGCATTTGCCAGTGCTGTTCCTTCTGCCTGCCTACTTTCCTCTCGTTCAGGTCTTAACTTAATTGTCACTTGCCCAGGGAATCCTCAGAGAACCCTTCCTGGCTATCTCATCTATCATCTCCACCCCACATGGTCTCTAAAACATCACCCTGGGTTATTTTCCTCATTGCACCTGTCAATCTCACACTTGCTTATATATTTATGGTCTTTCTCTGTCACAGAATCAAGACATGGTTTGTATTCTTATTTATTGCTGTCACTAGCCCTTAAAAGGGTCTTAGGAACTCATCATTGAGACTCAACTATTTGTTGAGTAAATGAATTGCAGAGATCGTATCAGTGATTAAACTGAAACAAGGTTTGGAAACATGAAAAACACAATACATTTGGCTACTTTAAATGTTTAAAGAACAAAAATTGTTTCTAAATTGTAGTTCAAAATTAGGGCTAAAAATATTTTCTGTCCCTAACTGAAGTTTGATACTGCCATAGAAAACTGTTCACTTAAACCACATTAAATATGTGTGAATTAAGGTATGTGTTTTATATATCAAAACTTCACAAAGAGATTTTATCTTATTTTGCTATGTCTGTGCTATTAATTTTTGAAATTGCTGGTCCACGGAATGAAGTCCAAACTCACAGACTTATCTTTTAATTTCATAGACTCACCTGTTAGCATTCCAATTCCCCACCTTTTATAATATTGATGTTTCAATATTATAAAACTACTTGAAATTATCTGACAGCATCATGCACCATGTTCCTGAGAGGTCCTCATTGTTATTTTTACTATTCAGAGCTAGAACTCTCAGACAGAGTAATCTGAAATGGTTCAGCACACTTTACCCACATGACATGTGGGTGGAATTTCCAAGTGACCCATTTCAGATATTCATCAGTAAATCAGAATTAGATTTTAAATAGCTGTGAACATTTGGCACCTATCTACAAATGTTTTCCACTGAAATTAATGTTCCCAAACAGAATCTTTAATCTACTGCTATGAATACAGGTTAAACGTGTAGTATTATTTGTGTTGAGTTTTGATTTTGTTGTTTTGCTTTTGTTTTCTCAGAAATTACTTAGGTCCATTCATATATTACACTATATTTGATATAAAATTTTGTTACTTCTCATACGTCCCTTTTCAGTTGATCTCAGGCATTATCATACTGAAAATTGTAATTATTTTTATCTATAAGACTTATAGAAAGATGCCCCATCCTCCAAAATTATTGGGATAAAGTAAAAAAGGGTTACCCTCTAAAAGACAAAAACAGGATAATATTAATAAATACTAGATTTGGAACAATAATGCACTGTGAAACAGGGTTCAGAAGTGTTTTTCTGCTGGAGATTCTACAGAGTCATGAGTCCCGGAAGGTGACCAGCATGTTTGCTATACAAGGTGACAGACTGTCATCATGGCAGTTAATTAACGTCAACTCATTGGTAGTCCTGGTCTGTCCTACCAGGAGTATGACCTTGGGCAAGACACTTGTGTTCTTTGAGTCTCATTTTTATCATCTGAAAAATAAAAACACTAATGATACCTCAAGATTTTTATGACTCTTAAATGAAATAACATCCATCAGGCTGCCAGTTAGTACAATACTTGGCACAGGGTAGGAGTGAATATAGAGTAGCTGCTGACATAATGTTGGAATGGTGATGTAAAGGGGATACCAGGGCACAATTGACTTGAACCAAGTACCACTTGTCATAACATAACTGGGTAATCTGCAATAAAAGATGGGCTCTCAATTGGGTACAGCAATGGGAAAAAAATTATTGTGAGGTGGGTGCTGTCCTGGGCTGATAGTAAGAAAGCAACCATGGTCCTTATAGAGGGGACCTCATATGCTGAAGGGAGCACTTGAAAATGGTTCATGCTCTTGACCCTAACTCTGCATGCTTTCCCATGGAAGGGCAGGTGAGAATTTGGTTAAGTGAGCAACTAACACTTGCTGGTTGTATGTTCAAATATGACAACTTCTGAAGCCATTCAAGTCCCAGGCAGCATGGGTCATTCCTTCTTTGGCCACCACATGCCTTTGAGTTTTCCTCTTATTTCACCTCTTATTTCATTCATCAATCAAAAAAGTGACATTTGATTGGTTTACTTTTGTTTAATCCATACAAACTGTAAATTTGATAGGTACATTTAAGTGAAATGACTTTTTTATTTGAGAAAAAAAGGTTTCAATATTTTGCTTATCAGATTAGCTTAATGTTTAATTTGTTTCCTAATACTGGTATGTATGATAAATATGTCTTAAAAAATTGATCTGAAACAACCCCTGACCCATGTTGGCGCATCACAATGATGAAAAGTTGAATGGATAAGCACATTTGCCTTCTCTGTCCTAATAAAGTGCCAGGGAAAGACACACTGGAGTTTTAAGAGCTATTTCCTATTCAAAGGTTTGCTAAAAGCTGGACATGGTGTCATGCACCTGTAGTTCCAGATACTTAGAAGGCTGAAGCAGAAGGATCGCCTGAGCCCTACAGGTCAAGGCTATGGCAGCCGTGATCATGCCACTGCACTCCAGCCTGGGTGACAGAGATTCCAACCACAACAGAAAGGTTTGCAAAAGGCTTAACCAAGCTCTGTCATGCAGCCCAGAACACTGCTTGTGTTAGGAAGAAGAATGTACCCATCTTAAGCTGAAAGTCAGTAAGTTCTTCATAATCTCCTCACATAATGTGTTTATTCTTCCTCATAACTTATTTATACCTTAGGCAGTTAAAGCCACTTTTTTCATTCTCAGAATTTAGTGTACGCTTTCTTTAGGGGTAGTCTGCATATTTTGATGAATGTTTACGACATAGTCTCTTTGCTGCAAAAGACCCCTGACCTTGAAGATAATTTCATAATAATGATGCAGTGCTATTTTGATATATTTGGAATAGGGTTATCCCAAATAGACTGAGTTGCTGAAAAGATAAAAACTGTATAAACAATGTACATATATGTAGTTGTGTATATTTATTGATTGATATTAGAATAGTAGCATATATTTGCTAAAAAAGCTTTTGAACCAGAAAAAAAGTAACATTTGATTTGTTTACTTTCACTTAACCCACATAAGGTAAATTTTATAGGTGCTTTTTAAGTGAAATGGCTTCTTTGTTTGAGAGGAAAGGGTTCATGATTTTGAGTATCAGATCAGCTTCATGTTTAATTCATTGCCTCTTCTGTCAGCTTGGTTTAAAGCAAGAACATTTACCATCAGAAAAGATGAGGCACAATTCAACTGCATCCTCTGCTTCCAGTTTATAAGCGAATCAGATCTGTAAAGAGTTCAATGTTACACTGAAAGAAATATTCTGATGAGACATTTTTAAAGAAAAATAGAAAAGTAGCAAGCAAATTGTCACATTACCACAGTCTTTGGATCCAAACATCACTAATGATAAATGCTTTAGGCAAAGTAAAATGCATGACTTGAGTGAGATAGAATATCCTGGCATTTAACACCATCCCTACTGCTAATGGAATATATAGTGCAACAAATGGTGGCCTCTGTGGTCTGTGTGGGTCTGGACTTATTCTTATTTCCTAGCTGGGCTCTGGTTTTCCTTTAGACAAATACCGACACAAAACAGAGCACTGTGACCAATCCACAGCAGTGGTTTAATGAACCTGTGCTCCAAGGACAAAACTTAAAAAGAACCATGAGTGTGTAGCAAGAAGCATCCTAATATTATCATAACATGGCTGACTCACTTGTTCCATAAGAATATATAGTTACTATTTAGAAAAGTGGGTGTTTTAGGAATATTCTTAAGATAATTTTATATCTTCAGCATTGGTAACTGTCAAACTTTCTAATACTTATTTTCAAATATAACAGTGATTCCTCTGAATGACAACCTTTTAAAGAATAACTGATTTTAAGTCTTATTAGAGCCAATAATCTAATATTCATTGATAGGAGCAAGTTGATAAATCTGCAGCTACTCAGAGGCCCTTGATGCCCATCTTTGGTCAAAGAGATTATTGATTGTTGTAGTTGTTGCTGTCATTATATTATTATTATTATTTAGTTCGAATGAAAAGAGGAAACCTCTTATCTATTCAGAGTTCACAGCACAAAATAACAACAACAACAACAAAAACAACAAAAAAACCCACCAAAGGTTATTTCTTGATTGGAGAGATTAGAAGAGTAAATATGCTGTATACTGGTAGGTACATATCTTTAAGACAAAAAAAAACTCACAAAATACAGAATTGTGGTAATTTCTTCCAGCAAGAAAATATCTTGAGCGTTAACGCCCTGTCCCAATGCTGAGTGATACTAAATATGCACATTAAGAAAAACTATTGAAGTCTACTTAGACAATTTTTAAGGGAACTATATAATGCTTTTCATGTGATTTAAGGCCTGGCTCACATTACAGTTTCATAGTTGAAAATCACTCTTGGAGAAAGATAAAATAGTTCATGTGTTCCTCATTTTATAAATATATATATGTACATATATATATTTATGCTGAATATATATGTATCTATTCATATGTATCTATTCATATGTTGAATAAAATATGCTCAGGTTGCCCGGTGTTCCAAAATCTGTCATGAGACAATTGGTGAATCAACATGTTGTTAAATTAAAGATGAAATAAACAGCATCACCTTCTGCATTTGTCTTTTCCTCTAAGATAAAACACTTTATCAATTTATTTGTCATTAAGATTATAGTTTTTCAAAAATATTTTACTAGTTAGTTTATTTTAGCAACCTAATAATTTGTCACATTTTCAGAAACCATACTAGAACAAGACAGTTTCATTGAATAAATAGTGAACACACTCACATCATAAGGAATATTGTTAGGCAGTCATTTATAAGCCAGTTTGACTGTCACTGCCTTATTTTAAGTTTTTGCCTGATTAGAGGTCACTGTTACATCTCAAACACACATAGCTCATAGGGCAAATCAAAATAATCTACTTTCCAGATATAACCTTGTATGTTTCACATTTAAGTTTTATTTCTTGGAAAAGTACCCTTTTCAAACAAATCGAATGTTTCCTCTGTTGATTTAATTACAGAAATGGAATACCAAGCATCTTATAGAGTTTTAGGACAAGAAGTTTCATGGTTCAAGTTGAGAAACTTTTGTTAACCTATCTTTTTTATATTAGTAGGCTTCTTTTTTTAGAATAGTTATAGATTCATAGAAAAATTTAAGATAGTAGAGAGGATTCCTATATACTGTCTCTGTCCCCAACAATATACACAATTTCCCATATTAGGAACATTTAGCAAAAATGTGGTAAATTTGTTACAGCTATATCGATATACTGGTATTAACTGAAGTTCAGTTTACTTTAAGTTGCACTCTTTGTGGTGTACATTCTATGGGTTTTAACAAACGTATCATGTTGTGTTTTCACCATTATAGTATCGTAGAGAAAGATTTTTCCACCTTAAAACTCTCCTGTGTTTCATCTATTATCCTTCCCCATTCCCACCTCCTACCTTCAAATCCCTGGCAGTCACTGATCTTTATAAAAAGACAATAATGTTTCTACAGTTTGTCTTTTCCAGAATGTCATATAGTTGGAACTATATACTGTGTAGACTTTTCAGACTGACTTTCTTTGTGTGACAATATACATTTAAGGTTCCTCCCTGTCTTTTTGTAGCTTGATACACCATTTTTTAAATCAGTGAATAATGTTCCATTGAATGGATGTACACAGGTTGCTTATTCATTCAATTGTTGAATGTCATTTTTAGTTTTGGGGGATTATAAATAGAGTTTGTGGCTGGGTGCGGCAACTCACACTGTAAACCCAGCACTTTGGGAGATCGAGGTAGGAGGATTGCTTGAGCTCAGGGTTTTGAGACCAGCCTGGGCAACATAGAGCAGAAATTCTCTCTAAAAAGAAAACCAAACAATTAGCAGGGTGTGATAGCTCACCCAAGACGCAAGGTGGAAGTATTGACTGAACCCGGGAGGTCATGCCTGAGGTGAACCATGATCATGCCACTTCACTCCAGCATTTACAAGTAAGAACCCAACTCAAAAAATAAAAAAAAAAATTAAAAAGAAAGAAAAGAAAAGAAAAAAATAGAGTTTCTATAAATGATCATGTGCAGATTTTTATGTGGAAATAAGTTTTTAACCTATTTATATATATACCAAGGAGTATGACTGCTGGGTTCTATGGTAAGACTATGTGTAGTTTTCAAGAAAATGCCAAACTGTCTTCCAAACTGCTTCTACCATTTTGCATATCTTTGAGCAATGAAAAAGAAAAGGTTACTGCCACTCCACATCTTATCAACATTTGGATTGTCATCTTTTTGGATTTTAGCTATGTTAATCGGTATGTGGGAGTATCTCATTGCCATCTTAATTTGAAATTCTTTAATGATATGTGATGTTTAGTGTCTTTTTTTTTTAATACCTTGCTTAGAGGTTTACCAATTTTATAGATTCTTTTATAGAACCAGATTAAAATCTTGCTCATTTTCTCCACTGGTTTCCTGCTCTCAAATTAATTTGTTTCTATCTAATTTTTATTATTTATTTTCTTCTGCTTGGCTTAGGTTTACATTGTACTTGTTTCTCTAGTATTCTAAAGTGGAAGCTTAGATTATTGATTTTCACTTATCCTTCTTTTCTAATATATGCATTCAGTGTTAAAAGTTTCTGTTGAATAAGTGCTTTCATTGCATCCCACATATTTTGACACATTGTATTTTCATATTTATTATTTGACTCGTGTTATTTGGAAGAATATTTTTAATCTCCAAATATTTAGAGATTTTTCAGCTGTTTTATTTTTTTTCTTGAATTATAAAGATGTGGAATACAAGTCAGAATTAGGTACATAAGTAGTCTATGTGCAGGTAAACTTTGGGTCCCCAACTGGTCCCCACTTCCCCTGGTTTAGAATTAATATCCTTAGTGATGTTATATGTCCCCGCTCTTCCTCCCTCCTCTGGCAGCGTCCTGTTATTGCTGATCCCTCTCTTGCAGCATTGTGATAAATGTTCAGGTCCCACTTATAAGTGAGAATATGTGGTAATCAGTGTTTTGTTTCTGTGATAGATTACTGAGTATGATGGACCCTAAATCCTTCTAAGTTGCTGTGAAATTTGTCATTTTGTCTTTCTTTATGGCTGTGTAGTACTCCATCATGTATGTTTTGTGTTATTACATTAAATTAAATTTCATTGCAATTTAATTTCATTATAGTTGAGACCATATTTCACAAGATTTCTATGATTTTAACTTTCTTGCAGTTAAAATCAAGCATATAGTCTTGGTGAACACATGAATTTGAAAATAATGTACATTCTGCTGTTGCTAATAAGGTATTCTATAAACGTCAATTAGATTCAGTTGTTTGATGGTACTGTTAGATAGTTCAACTACATTCTTACTGATTTTCAGTCTACTGGCTCTGTCAATTACTGGTAGAGAAGTGTTGAAATCTCTAACTATAATAGATTTTTCTACTTCTCCTTAAAAATTTTATTTTACTGTCATTTATTCCTATAATGCTCTTCCTTTTGTTATGTAAATCTGAATTGCTGACCTATGTTATTTCCTTCTCTCTGAAGAAATTCCTTAAACATTTCTTACAAGGAAGTTTACTGGTGACAAATTCTCTCATTTTTATGTGTCTGATAATTTTTTTTCCCTTTACCTTTGAAGAATCATTATGTTGAATACAGAATTCTATATTGGTAGCTTTTTCCTTCTTTTTTTTCCTAATGCTTCACATTTCACTCCACTCTTGTGCTTGTGTGGTTTTTAGTGAAAGGTCTATTGTAATTCTTATCCTTAATCCTCTACAAGTAGCTGCTTTGTCCCTTCTGGTTTCTTTTAATATTTTCTTTTTTTGTGTATTTGTTTGTTTATTATTGTAGTCATGATATGCCTAGGTGTATTTTTTTGTTATTTATTCTGTTCAGTGTTCTTTGAGACTCCTAGATCTGTTGTTTGGTGTCTATCATTAATTTGAGAAAATTCCTAGCTATTTTTACTTTGAATATATCTTCTACTCCTTTTTTCTCTTTCCCCTTCTGGCATTCTCATTATTCATGTTACTTTTTGTCATTGTCCCAGAGTACTTGAATGTTCTGCTCATATTTTAAAATTTTTTTCTGCTTGCATTTCAATTTGAAAAGTTTCTCTTTGCATATCTTCAAGCTCACTGATTCATTCTTAGCTGTGTCCAGTCTAATGAGGTCATCCAAAGCATTCTTCATGTCTGTTATCCTGTTTTTGATTTCTATCATCTCCTTCAAATTATACCTTAGACTGACCATCTCTATGTTTATGTTATCCACCTGTTCTTGCATGTTGTCTACTTGTCCTGTTGGAACCCTAAGTCTATTAATCATGGTTGTTTTAAATTTCCTATCTACCAATCCTCAAATCTCTGCCATATCTCAGTTTGGTTCTAGTGCTTATTCTATGTGTTTTTCTTGTTTTTCATTTCCTGTCATTTTTATTTCAGAGTTTGGCAGGATATGTTGGGTAAAATAAACTAATATAAGTAGACTTTTAGTGTGAGATTTTATGTAAATCTAGGCTGTATTGAATATTTGATGTAGCTCTACGTGACAGAGACTTGACTTTCCTTATCTTATTTTATTATTTTTTCCTATTTCCTTTTTTGTGTTTCCCTAGGAACTCCTTCTTGGATAGAGTCTGTCTTGCACCTCTCTCAGTTGTAATATACTGGTATTATTTTGGAGTCCTGTTGATGTGTTGGGAAGTAGAAAAGCAACCATTTGAAAGAAACCCCGTGCATTATTCATAACAAAACCCTGCCCTTATAATTTTCTGATTAAATATCAGTTTGTCATATGCCCGAGTCCCTGGATTGTGATCTTCAGATGTGTTTTGTATTTTTTAAGCATTTTTTTCCCTCCTTATATGAGGCAGGAAGTCTAGTGTGGCTGCAGCTGGCTAATTTCCCTTTAAGTCAGACAAGCAGACAAGACTCTGGTAAAGTGATGTCCCTTAGAGGGCAGGATTTTGTTATGGAAAATGCCCAGGCTTATTTCAAATGGTTGCTTTCCTACTTCCCATGCTCAAAACTGGAGAGGAATTTTCTCTGATCTCCATGTAAGAATCTGGTAAGGTTCCTGGTGGTAAAACCCAGAAAAGTGTAGGGGCTCTCAGGAAACTTTATTTTTCAAGTCATGCACATGTAGCCTCCAACAAGTCATCAGACTTACTATTTAAATGATCCTACCAGTTACTGACTCCACAGACTTCTATTCCCTGTAAGCCAGCTGTCATTCTCTGCACTGATCTCTCTCCAAATTTTAGGGAGGTGGTTTGCTTTTGACCAAGCAAACCTCTGATGAATTAAGAAAAGAACATTAATTTTCAGTTCATTCAGTTTTTTTTTCTTGTTATGAGGGCAAGAGTGATGACATCCAAGGACTCTATGTGACCCAGCTAATAGTGAAAGTCAGTAAACTTTTTTTGTAAACAGCCAAATAATAAGTATTTTTTACTTTGAGAAACTCACAGTCTCTATTGCAGCTCCTCAAGTATGCTACTGTAATGTGAAAGCAGCCACAGACAATATGTAAATGAATGGGCATGGCTATGTCCCAATAAAATCTTATTTGCAGAAACAGGTGGTAGGCTAAGTCTGATCTGTGAGCCACAGTTTGCCAACTCTACATTAAACCATAGACTACAAATTAAAATGCTATCAGGGACCAGGCTTAATGGCTCCAACTGGATTGCCTGAGCCCACGGATTTGAGACCAGCCTGGACAACTTGGCAAGACCTTGTCTCTACAATAAATCAAAAATTACTGTGCGTGGTAGCGCGCACTTGTAGTTCCTGCTACTTGGAAGACTGAGGCGGAAGGATCGCCGGAGCCCAGCAGGTTGATGCTGGGGTTGCCGTGAGTGGTGCCCCTGCACTCCAGCCTGGGTGAGAGAGTGAGACTCTAAGTAAAAAAAAAAATGCTATCAGGGGCCAAGATATTTGCAAACATGAGCAAAATTGGATGGTATTGAAATAAAAAATAAAATATTTTTGTGTATTAAACGCATTCTTTATTTCTATAAAATGCTATATTTCATTTCTCTTGAAACAAAGATTTCACTTTAAATAAAATTGGAATATCATAAATTCTGTAATGATTCTAGATCACAATGAGTAAGCAGCTACACAATATGAACACAAATGGCAACTGGTGTTTTGTTTCAGTGTTGAGGACACATTGTGGTGAGGACAAGGTGAACTAGAGTGACGAGCACTAGAGTCATCACCAGCACCAGCTCGGTGGGAATAAGAGTTTGCATTGCCAAATTTACAATTCTTCAGGAGAAGATGAAAATCTGGGTTTTATGTTAACTTTATAATTTTAAATGTTGGCAAATATTCTAAATAAAATTTTAAACACTGCACAGGTCAACATTGTGTAGATCAAGCACAAACATTCTAGCTTATTAACAT
Source organism: Carlito syrichta (assembly GCF_000164805.1). Taxonomy (NCBI): domain Eukaryota; kingdom Metazoa; phylum Chordata; class Mammalia; order Primates; family Tarsiidae; genus Carlito; species Carlito syrichta. The sequence continues at coordinate 545,993 of NW_007253595.1, read as the reverse complement.
TGACTTTTGAATGAATTTGGTCTGGAACTTAGACCAACCCCAAGTTTTACCTAAGAGGAGCCTAGGAGCGAATTAACTTACCCTAGGTCATGTAGTTGAGAAGGTCAAGTATGGTGTGTGTTGTACTGCTGAGAAGAACCCTTTTCTGGGTCAGCTCTCAGCTCAGATCAAATGTACCTTTTATCCTCAATGGAATGAGCATCTCTCTGCTCATTTTCTTCTACTGATAATATTAATAATTCCTATGTTTACACTCTGAAGTAGCTTTTTAAAATCAACTAACTTAATAATTTTTTTCAAAAAGCACAATTATATTTCCCTTAATCAGCAAAGAACTAATAAAACAATCACAATTATGCTTGCACTGTGAAATCACAGCAAGATAAATGGTTCCAATCAGTCACAGGAAGCCTACAAAGAACATCATATTTAAGAAATGTGTTTCAAGTTATTTAAATCCAAGTTTCCTGTGCCTCATAGTTGCCTTTAATTCCGATATTGTTGTTGTTGCTGTTGTTAAGAAAGAAATGTCATCTTTCCAGGATCATCAGCTTACTAATAAGCAATATTCTTTCTTTAGGGTCAAAATGAGAAAAGCGAATGGTTAAAATATTCCCACACTGGCAAGTCCCATTCCATATGTTCTACTCCACACAGAGAAGGAAGCTGGTGCAGGACCAAGGTCAATTAGGGCAGATGCAGTAAAGGGAGAGGGAGAAAGGTAGAGATTCAAATGGGAACTTTCAGTAGGACTTGGGCTTGCAGTCATTCTTGTCCTCTCTCCACCCCATAATTCAAAGTTCTTCAAAAGACAGGAGTATCACCTCTAAAGGCAGCACAAATGGTAGGATGAGACTGATTATGAAATATATACAATCACTGGCCAGGAATAGTGGCTCATACTTGCAATCCCAGCACTTTGGGAGGTGGGAGGATTGCTTGAGCCCAGGAGTTTGAGACTAGCCTGGGCAAAATAGCAAGACCCTATCTGTAGAAAAAATTTAAAAATTAGCCAGGCATGGTGGCACATGCCTGTAGTCCCAGCTACTCAGTAGGTTGAGGGAGAAGGATAGCCTGAGCCCAGGAGGTGGAGGCTGCAGTGAGCTGTGATCATACTACTGCATTCCAGCCTGGGTGACAGAGTGAGACACTAACTCAAAAAAAAAAAAAAAAAAAAAGGAATGGAAAAAAGAATGCAATGTATTCCATTAGGATAAACTCTACTGAAATATTTTCCTAATGACAATGAGAAAGAAATTATCCTAAAAACCTGGTGGCATCACATTTCATAACATTTCATGGCTAAATTTCGAAATGCTATAGTAGTTTTTTAAAAAATGAATTAGTTATAAAGACTGACATTTCAAAATATATTTTAAAAGGAAAAGAGCAACAAAAATATTCTGTGATTAAATATAGTAATTAAAATTAGGAGAAATGGTTAGGTATGCTTACCTGAGGAACAAAGCAAAACAAAACACCCATCCCATCATACACTAGGCATCATTGTACATTTTAGCATTTCATAAATCGGTGTTCTGAGGAAAAATAAGCAATATGGCTCAAAATAAACTGTTCTGTGCTCAAATAAGTTTTGAATATGAGGGTTACCTAAAGTTAAACAGGTGTTTGACTAAAGAATGTCTCGGCAGTTTCACTTTGCTTGTGTGTATTGTATTCTCAACAAGAGATCTCTACTATGAAGTATTTTTCAAATCTATTGGCCATCAAAGTGTATATTCAAAAGCACAGCTTCCAAATTCTTTCAGAGGAGTATTTAAGGGAACACAAGTTGGGAAACACTGATTTGTTTTATTTGTTGGAAAATTTAAATAACTTTACAAATTAAGAAAGTTAGATTTGCAAGTCTCTGAAATGATATGGCAGTTTTGCTTTGGAGAGTACCAGGTACCTCTTTTCTTCTTTAAAATGGAAGTTTATTAATTCTAAGAGGTACCCCTGGGTCTTATCCAATGTCATTTTCATGTTCTTTCTGTGTAACATGATTTGAGTAAGTTGAATGGCTTCAGATTTTTAAATTGCCCTTTTGGGGTTTTTTTTCCCAAATGGATCTAGAAAGAGTTAAGATATGCATATAATATGGAATTTTCAATGCCAGAATTCAATGCCAAAAGAAGCAATTCAATAAAATTGTTGCCATAAAATTTGTACTGAAGCAAAAAAGAACACCTGGCTAGTTATCAATTAATACCATTTTATTATGTTCTGCCTGGTTTTCTTTCTCCTTCTGTGCAATGATACTTGGGCTAGAGTTATTTATGATTTATAGCAAGGATAGCAATTAAGATTTATGTTCATAGGAAATGCTTCATATATCTGCTCTGTGTAGAATAACACAATGCAATGTTCCTTCCAATCGCACAGTGGGGAGGGGAGATGAATGGATGAACACTGGTGAAAAAATGAAAGATAGCACAAGAAGTGGATAACATTGTCAGGAGTGAATTGTTATGGAAGGTGGTGAAAATGACATCAGAAAATATCAACTGGAAGAAAGGGAGGGGCATTGAGTGGAAACTATTACTGAAGTTGGGAACTAAGGTGAAGCCAGTATTGCTTTGGAAGAGGATGAACAGAACTTGCCTGGAAAATACTAGCCCCAAGATGAGCAAAAGTTGGTGAGACTGTCAAGATTGCCTCAAGCTCTGATTAGAGTTCTTATTACTCGGTGCTGTTATACCAAGACAATTCTTGTAAAACTTCAACAAAGAGGTCAAGATATACATGAGATTAATTTGCAAGAGGCTACAATTCTGCCTAGTGAAGACATGGACTATTTCTCAGGCTCACAGAGCTTTTCATGCGGACAAATCACCTTTAAGACAAAAATGGAGCTCAGGACATTGTCCTCATGGACATCTTGAGGATTCTGTGCTGAGAAACAGCACATTTAAATATCCTGTCTTTCTCATGAAGAACACAATTCAGAGTGCCCACTAAGAAAATACTCACTCTGTTGTTCAAAGAAAAAAATGCCCATATTTCTGGCAGGCATTTCAAGGGAGTTGCAAGACAATATGTTTCTTTGACGATCACTCAGCTTCCATTTCCTTAGCCCATGCCTCGTCTCTGGGACACTCCACTCCACCCACATTATGTATCTAAAGCCATATGCTATCTTTTGCTTGTCTTTAAGCAAACTAAGCAAAGTAGAGAAATAAGGCGACCTAAGAAACAGAACCAGATCTCTGCAAAGAGCCTAGTGTGGGTAGCCCATGACCCTGGTCCTGGAGAGACTATCCACTCCATCAGAGTGAATGTGCCTTCAGCCCCCAGTGGAAACATGAGTGTTTGTGTGACTTTATGTGTGAGGTTGTGCAGTTCTGTATCTCCCCAATTCCACCCCCGTCCCTCTCCATCAATAAGGACACATTTTCATAGACTGTGTTTCTAATCTTCATAATGAAATGCAATATTATATAAACTGTGTCTATGACTTCAAGGTCAGGCATTATGGTAACATATACCTAACCATGTTCTCCTAAATATGTTTCACCAAAGATGAATATACAGGATGTTTAGCCGATTGGATCCTCTGCATGGTCAAACCAGCTTTGAAAAACACTGACTTAAAATTTTTTTTTTTTGAGTTGGAGTCTCACTCTGTCGCCCAGACTGGAGTGCAGTAACCGCTCCTGGCCACTGCAGCCTCGACCTGCTGGGCTCCGGCGATCCTTCCGCCTCAGCCTTCCAAGTAGCCAGAATTACAGGCATGCGCTACCACGCCTGGCTGATTTTTTTGATTTATTGTAGAGATGAGGTCTCGCTGCCCAGGCGGGTCTCGAACCCGCGGGCTCAGACAATCCACTCACCTCAGCCTCCCAAAGGCGCGGGATTACAGGCTGAGCCACCGAGCCCGGCTGACTTAAAATTTATAGCTGTCTCTTCAAAAGACTTCTCATGGCCTTTGATACATTCATTGCATATTTTCTAGAGTGAGAGTATTTGCAGCAATTCTCCAAGCAGGTTTAACCTAGAAACTTGTGTCTAGAGTAACATTATTCAATAGAAATATAGCATAAGTCACACACAAACTACATATGTGATTTTAGATGTTCAAAATGTCACATCAAAAATATAAAAAGAAACAGGTGAAATTAATTTTCCATTTTAATAATTTAATTCAGTAACTAAGTATATCAAAATTGTTATCATTTCACCATGTAATTCATATGAAATATTAATAAGATAATTTATAGTATTTGTTTTTACACTATGTCTTTGAAATAGGGCAGGGCGTCCTCAATTCAGAACAGTCATATTTTGAGTGTCCAGCACTACACTTGGCCAGTGGCCACCCCACTGGATGCCTCAGGTCCAGAGTGTTGGGGGAAACTGCTGTCACAAAATTTGGGATGCACAGATAAGAACTCTTTCCTGGAGTGGGCTAATGTGATGTAACTTGTCGATAAATATTTACTTAGTCAACTGTGTACAAGACAGTTTTCTAAGTGTTATGCAAATTGCTCTGAAGAACACAATATGCTCCTACCTTCATGGGATGTTCACCTCAATGAGTCATGCAAGTACAAATCACATGATTAATTATTTGATAACATTGGGTGCTAAGACTGGATATGATAGAGAGGTCTGACTTAGCCCATGGATCAGTGAAGGCCTCTTCTACAAAGAGAGTTAGAAGATAGTCTAGCTTTAGCTAAGCAATGCACAAAGAGACAAATATGAGGTGAGAAAAGCCACCATAGTACAAGGAAACAAAGGACTGGTGGGGTTTGAAATACAGAGAGTAGAACCCGGAGAACACATAATGAGATGAGTCTGGTTAGTAGGAACATGGAGGATGTTAGGGGCCAGTGCTAAATTTTATCTGAAAAGTACTAAGAAGGCTTTGAAGATTTTAAGCTAGAAGATAACACTCTCCAGTGTGTGTCTTTGTAAGAAATTAAAGATGTCTGCAATTTCTTTGTTGCTTCCTTCATTGAGAGTTGGAATTCAATCCCTCTTTGTTTGAATTGCAGCTGGCCTAGTGACTTGCTTGACCAAGAGAATTTGGTGAATGTGAATTGGTTTTGGAAATTCCAAGGTCAGGTCATCAGAGGTCTTGCAGTTCTCCCTAGTCTTTGATTTCTTGGCGCCTGTAACCATTGTATAAGAGGTCTAACTACTGAGAGAACACCACACTAGAGATGCCATGTGGAATAGAAGCCTAGAGATGAGCTAAAGAGAAATGAATGTCAGTCATGAGTGATCTCAGCCTCTCTAAGTCCCTAAATCCTCATTGGCTCAAGCAGAGAGAGATTTTCATTCTATTGGCCATTGATGTTCTTTTGGTTGAGGTTCCAGACGTCCTAGAGCAGAGGTGAGTTGTTCCAATGAGTCCTGCCCAAATCTCATGTTCATGAAAAAAGCAAATGGCCATTCAAGGGAATGTATGTTATACAGCAATGGGTGACGAGAAGGGTTTTGATAATCCTTTTGGCTGAGGTGTGGAGATGAACTACAAGGGAACAAGAACATATATAGTCAAGAGTAGTTTAACAAGAATGTGTTAGTAAGTACTGGGGGTAGTGGCTGGAATTAAGACACATTGAGGAGATTTAATTGAAACCCCCCACCACCTTCCTTTTTGTTTTCCTTTCCTTCATTTCTCTTTACTGTGTTTGAGAATTAAGATAAGAATCTTTAATTCTGTCTTTTTTTTTCATATTCCCCATATGTTTTCAGAGGGACTTGAGTGTTATTTACTTGGCCAAGAGACTAAAACACAGATACTATGATAGATTGTACGTAGCATGTGAGGATGAAAAACACTGTCAATCTAGCATCAGAAGAAACGTTTGGGTTTATTTGAAAACTTCATATCATGGTCAAGTGGCTTAAGAAATAAAAGTAACTTACAAAAAAAAGTGTACTCTCACCTCGTTGTAGTTAATTAAAAACAACTAAAATGTTTTAAAGTGGAATCAGATACTAGTAATGGTGAAGTGGTAAGAGAGAAAGTGTTTCCAGTAACTGGCATTCCACTGGGTAAATTTGTGTAGGTTTTATGCACCATAGCAAAGTCACCTCCTAGCACCATTTTGAAAAATAGATGTAGTGGAATTATATTTAATTGGGTCATTTAACAGTGGCATTTTCATTTGTGTCTATAGTGGTTTTATAGTTCTAATTCTTAAAAAAACTTTTGTATAATTTCTGAAATCTAAGGCTAAATTAAACAAGTGATTTCTCAGAAGTCTCTAGGAAAGCTATCTGTGCTGTGCTTTCGTGAAACACAGTTTTTAATTCAGCAGTGTAATGCAAATTAATTGCAATCACATTTTTTAAGAAAAATTGTTGGAATAGAGTTCCGGATGTAAAACTTGCCCTAGCATGCAGCACCGCTGAGAAGAGATATTACAGCCCACTTTTCCACTTCACATTTAGGGGATCCGTAGCTATTATTTCTTCTTTAGGAAGTAAAATTGGCTGCACCTGGGCATATTATTAGCTGCTCACCACAGGGGATCTCATGCTGATGGGCTATAATTTAGCTGAGAAGAAAAAAACAGGCAAGCCAATTAAAATGAAGCACATCACTTAGTGCCCATTTGCTGATTGTTTGTCAGAATTTATTATCTTGTATTTAACAAATATGGAATAATTGGAAAAGGAATAAGTTTGAGATAATCAAAATTTGGGGACCAAATTATTTTCCCTGCACAAGAAGAAAAATCTGAGTCCTCAAAATCAGTCCTAACAAAGGAGGGTAAAACAATTTATATTTTCCTGTGAGATTCATAAATAGCTCTTTTTTTTCTTTGCGATTTTGTCTTTGGTTTTATTTTTCTTTCAACACGAAAGTGGAGGCACATGATAAAGAAGGCAAACCAGTGCATGCGCAATTGATTAGAAAAGCAGATTGCTGCTCTTAACAAACACATGTGGCACTCCTGTTATCTTATAAGTATCTCAAGCTAAACAAATAAAATTTTGAAGAAACAAAGATGGTTTACTGTACGAAAAAATATGAATTTGCTTTATATTGAAGTATAACTTACATATTGTAAAAAATAAGTCAGTGATCAATCTGATGAGTTCTGAGAACTGTACACCCTTGTATCTTCTATCACAAGCAAAATAAGGGGCATTTCTATCATTCCAGAAAATTCCCTTGTACTCTTTTCTAATGAATTCACCCTTCTTCCTCTCCAGAACAACCACTTTTTGATTTTTTATCACCAAGAATTTGTTTTGCTTATTCTCAACTTCATATAAATAGAATTACAATGTTTATGAGCTTCTGTGTCTAGTTTCTTCCATTTTGAAAACAGCCCTGGCAACTAGACCCCACCTCAGCTCCAGCCTTGACACGGGATCCATGGGGCCCTTCAACAAGTCATCTCAGCCTGCTCAGTGAAGCCTATAGGGTTTGATTATGAATGTCTGGGAGGTACAGGCCATAGATCATCTTCAGAGATTTTTAGGATCAATAAACAATTTTGTTTTCTTTTCATTTTATTTGGTAAATTTGAACAGGCATTCAAGAAAAGAAAAGAAACCAATGAAGTTCCATTTTTCTGGTTATTCTTTACAAACCAAAGTTATTTTAATTATAATGAAAAACTATTTACAAATGCCTAACTGTCAACATTTTGTATTATTATTATAATCAGGAAGATTGATAGGTTTGTAAACAAAAGGATCCACAGTGTGATATTTGGAACAACTTTTATGGAGAACAACTGGCAATAAGTTTCCGTTGTTTGAAAAATGTACTCACTCTTTGATTCAGAAATTTCATTAACTAGATAAAGTCATGAGGGAAAAACATATGAGAGGGACTGGAATTAAACTGGAATTATGTTTTGGAGGGTGGGTTCCCTGTAGTACACTCAGAATTTGTTCCTCCAGCTCAAACGATCAACCAAAATTTTTAGCTGGAAGTTTTGAGAAGGTTGTGTCACGATTTGCAGAAGAAATGCCTCTAACTGTGGCAAACAGGTGACTGGTTCTTCTACCAGTAAAGCACACCTGCTCACACCACACTGAGTGTTAGCAGTTTTTGACCAAAATTCGCATAACCCCTGTGCCCACCATCCCCATTCATCTGATCTCACCCTGAGCAATATTTTTTTGTTTCCCCGGATGAAAAAGGTGCTCAAAGAAAACATTTTGCTGGTGTGAAGGAAATGAAACAACAAAAGGCAGAAGCACTAAAAAGCATGTAAATTGACAAGTTCAAAAACTGTTTTGAGCAGTGGAAAAAGTGTCTCTGTAGGTGTATTGCATCAAACAAAGACTACTTTGAAGGCAACTTAAGTTTAAGCATGTGAGAATATATATACTTTTTAAAATAAATAAATTCCATTTTGTTGGTGTCCCCTTTCATATGTGCACATAAATTTGATTAAAGTTGTTCATCACAGCTTGACAAGTGACTGTAAAAAAATGAAAACTATAGTACGTTTCATAACAGAAGTATTAACTAAGGAACAACATGAGATGTAGAATCATGTGGCTATTCTAAATTCTTCCATCATGTATAAGAATATTTCCGGTTGCCATCATGTCAATAAAACAGAACTCATGCTACAGAAGAACATCAGTAGATTCAAATGATATAAATTATGTTTATGAGATTACTATATAAATTATGACTATGTGTACATGTATTCCTTCATGTACATGAACTTCCCTCACATATATACACATAGGTGATATATATATATATAGATATGATGATGGTTTGAAATCACACACACACACATTTGCACACACACATGCACACATGCATACAGAATCAGTGCAAACAATACAAGTGCCCTTGGTTGCTATTTTTGAATTCTGCTTGTGTGAGTCAGCTTCTGGTCCTTGGTTGCACGAAGAAATGACCAAATTTGTCTGATTGAAGCACAAAGGACTTCACTGAAGAAAGCACAGAGTGACTGGGAAGGTTTTTGAGGTTGCAGAGTGCAGGAGAGAGCTAGCTGTCTGAAGGTGCTCAAGTCTCACACCTTTTTAGGAAGGCCTAACTAACCCTCTGCCAGCTCCTGGCAACTTAGCCTTTGCAGTATTCCCTGTGCTACTAATTAACAAGGTTGTTTTGTACACTGGGGGCCCTGATATATGCACACAAACTTATCTAGGTTGTAACAACAATATCATCTATGGTGGTCATCAGTTTTCCTTCTGACAGTAGGCACTAATGTGACCAGTACCCTATAAAAGCTCTGGCCTCTGAGACCCAAACTGCTTTTCCTGACCTGAGACACATGGCTCATATTGGAGAAATAGCATATCCTGTGTATTTCCACAGAAGGACTTTGAAAGCCACTGCCGGATCCCCTCTAGATGGTGTCTGATGAATCTTTTCCTTTTACCGACTCCATTGCATATACTTCCACTGTAATAAACCACAGCCCTGAGTATAACAGCCTGTCAGTGCTCTGAGTCCTTCCAGTGAAGCACAGAACTTAAGAATGATCATGGGATACCAGAAATAGATTGAAAGAAGGCCAGGCAGAAGTCAAGACCCAGGACATAGGAAAGACACAGAACCAGTTCTGAGTGGATGATGCCACTACCATTACTGAACACCAGAGACCACAGTCCACCTCCCCACCAGCTCTCAATAACACCTACACAGGACACTGGAGACCCACTGGTTCTCAAGTACTGTAAATGAGAGCAGGGCTTTTCAACCTTGGCATTGTAGGCATTGTGGACCAGATAATTCTTCATTGCAGGAACACCTTGTACATAGTAGGATGTTTAGCAGCATCCCTGGTCTGTATAACCTAGATGTCAGTAGCTCCCTCTCAGTAATCATAGTTAAATGTCTACTGCCATTGCCACATGACTTCTAGGGTTAAGTTTGCCCCTGATTGAAAACCACTGACTTAGAAGAAGCTAAGTAAGGTGCCCATATAGTAACTACAAATACATCTAGAAACAAAGTCTCTGTTGACTCAGCTTCTAAAAGTCTTCCTTGTCACCAAAACTCCTATGACAGACCAATTCCAGAAAGCAGAAAGGTTTTCCCATGCAAAGCAGGTAAAAAATTGCACCCATCCACTTTGCAACACAATTAGAGCTTTTGTCAATGTGGCTGTCTTTGTTAAAGTGAAGAGTCAAGAACAATAAGATTATTGCAGCTTTATAATAAAGTTTAAAGTCTGGGAGTGTGATACCTCCTGCTTTGTTTTTTCTCTCTTTTTTTTGCTGAAGATTGTTTTGGCAATTTGTGGTCATTTATGCTTCCAATTATAAAGTTACAATAATCAAACCAGCCTAGTATTGGTATAAGAACAGGTATATTGACCAATGAAACAGGATAGAGATTCTAGAAACAAAACCTCAATTTCTCAACCAACTCATCTTCGACAAAGCCTCCACCACCAACCACTTGGAAGAGGAGAACCTATTCAATAAATGGTGCTGGGAAAACTGACTGACTACATGCAGATGATTAAAATAAGATCCCTACCTATCACCATACACAAAAATCAACTCTAAATGGATCAAAGGTCTAAAAGTAAAACTTCAAACTATAAGAACCTTAGAAAATGCAAGAGACACCCTTATGGAAATTGGAACCGACAACCAATTCCTGATCCAAACCCCAAGTGCCCAAGCCATAAGAGATAAGATAGATGAGTGGAACCTCATCAAACTGACAAGCTTCTGCAAAGCCTAAGAAACCATCAAGAGAATGGGAAGACAGCCCACAGACTGGGAAAAAAATATTTGCCAACTGTATGTCTGACAAAGGCCTAACATTTAAGATCTACAAGGAACTCAAATGTGCCAAAAAGAAAACAACAAAAACCCTATTCCAAAGTGGGCAAAAGATATGAATAGACACTTCTCAAAAGAAAATACACAAGCAGCCAACAGATACATGAAAAAATGCTCAGCCTCACTAGTCATCAAAGAAATGAAAATTAAAACTACACTGAGATATCTCCTAACTCCAGTCAGGATGGCCATCATTAATATCTCAAAAATCAATAGATGCTGGATAGAATGTGGCAAAAAGGGACCACTTCTACACTGTTGGTGGGAGTGTAAACTAGTATAGCCTCTGTGGAAAATAGTGTGGTGATTTCTAAAAGATCTAAAAATTGACCTTCCATATGACCCCACAATCATCCTACTGGGAATATACCTGGAGTAACTCAAACCACTCTATGAAAAAGATACCTGCACATGTATGTTTATTGCAGCATTGTTCACAATAGCAAGAACATGGAAGCAATCATGCTGCCCTTCAAAAGAAGACACATTTTAAAAATGTGGTACATATATATGGTGGAATATTATGCAGCCATAAAGAAGAACAAAATCATGAACTTCACAGCAAGCTGGATGAACTTAGAGTCTGTAATACTGAGTGATCTATCACAGAAACAAATAACTGAGTATCACATGTTCTCACTTGTAAGTGGACCTTGAAAAATTATCATAACACTATAAGAAAAGGATTGGCAGTAGCAAGAAGCTGCCGACGAGGGGAGGTGGAAAGCGGGATTGGCAGAAGTGGGAGTCTTCTGGCGGGGGATCACACCTCATCAACAAGGATACTTGCGTAATGAACATTTGTATACATAACCCTAAATTGTACCCTACATCTTTAAAAAAAAAAGTTAAAAAAAAGAGCAATAGGACACCTTAGGTCTGCTTCCTAAATAAAATTTTCTTTACTCACATTTTTGACTCCTGAGTTAAGAGCTGTGTGGGACTGATAAAAGAATGGCATTGAACTACAAAATTAAAGCATGATGTTTCAATAAACATCTCTGATATGAAGAAAACTGCTAGTTGGAGTACATAAAATCAATAGGCTTCTTGATGCCTCTTAAAATGTGCTCTACATTTTCATGGAATCCAAACTAACAGCAAATAAATATATTTTTTAAAGTTACCTGATAAAATACACTGATGACTCTCTATGGTCTTTGCCCTTAGGGAACTTCCACTTGACATCAACTATAGAGAGAAGGCCAGGCAGGAGGGGAGCTCATTGGAGCAGTGACAGATGCAAGGTGTGGAATGAACTCTAGGGTTGCACTACAGTGCTGTCCTCACAGCAAGGCTACTCGATATTCATGCTGATGGCCCAGGAGAGAAAGTTGCTGTATGAAGGACAACTACAAATCTGTATCTTTAACATCTGTGTTTACTCTGCCTAGGATTTTACTGCACATTTTCACCCTATCAGATCTAACTTATCACTTAATAAATTCTTGATTACTTAGTTTGAATATTTTGGGTGGCTAAATTTTATTGTCAAGAACATCCCTCCAGATGGACAAACTCAAAAATAAATAGTATTTGGGGATAACATTTTAAACAAAATATAATTTACTCTAGCTAGTTTTGTACAGTTCACAATTCTCCATTTTGTGCCCAAGTATGAAATAAACTTCATATCTATTAAACTGCTCTCTAGTATACAATTAAATTAATTCATCGAAAGTAAAAGTAGTTGAGTACCTTTGGCATAACTTATTCTTAGTGAGCCCACTGTGGCTTATGTTAATTACTGCTTTATTTAATATCTACTCATAAAGGATCTAAAAATTAATCCTATTCTAGAAGTTTGTTTTTCCATCACATTCACAGGCATTGTAAATATGCCAACTTATACTTTCTAGACTAAATCCATTCATCTTTTTTAAAAGATAAAATTTGAATTGAAAAGATGTAAAAAATCCAATCAGAAGATTTGAACAGTTACTTCAAGAAAGAAGATATAAAAATAACAAATAAGCCGGGCTCGGTGGCTCAGCCTGTAATCCCACGCCTTTGGGAGGCTGAGGTGAGTGGATTGCCTGAGCCCATGGGTTTGAGACCCGCCTGGGCAACTTGGCGAGACGTCATCTCTACAATAAATAAAAAATGAGCTGGGTGTGGTATCGCGTGCCTGTAGTTCCAGCTACTTGGAAGGCTGAAGCGGAAGGATCGCTGGAGCCCAGCAGGTTGAGGCTGCGGTGGCCGGGAGTGGCCACTGCACTCCAGTCTGGGTGACAGAATGAGACTCCAACTCAAAATAAATAAATAAATAAATAACAAATAAGCCGGGTTCGGTGGCTTAGCCTGTAATCCCATGCCTTGGGAGTCGGAGGTGAATGGATTGCCTGAGCCCAGGCTTCAAAACCCGCCTGGGCAATTGGTGAGACCTCATCTCTACTATAAATCAAAAAAAATTAGCCGGGTGTGGTAGCGTGTGCTGTAGTTCCAGCTACTTGGAAGGCTGAGGTGGAAGGATAGCCAGAGCCCAACAGGTCGAGGCTGTGGTATCCAGGAGTGGCCACTGCACTCCAGTCTGGGCGACGGAGTGAGACTCCAACTCAAAAATAAAAAAAAAAAAACAAATAAGCACATTAAAAACAACTCAACATATTAGTCATTAACGAAATATCATTTAAATTACATGTAATAACACTATGACATATAGTAGAGGGTCATGAAAAAGTGAGAAAGAAAGAAAGAAAGGAAAGAAGGAAGGAAGAAAAAGACTAAATGATAAGGAGAATTTGGAGCAACTAGAACTCAAACATTGCTGGTAGGAATTTGAAATGGATTAGCCCTTTTTTGAAAACAATTTGACAGTTTTTTAAATAAAATTATTCATTTATCTACCATACAACTCAGAAATACTACTCTGGCACATATAAATCTATAAATGGATATTTTTAATGTTTGTATTTATAATCTTCAATAACTAAAATCAAGACTACAGATGAGAAGACCAATCCACAGGTGAGAAAATGAACTGTGGCATATCTGGGCCTTGTTTGTTAGCTAATACCTATAATCTAAGCACTTTCGGAGGCCAAGGCAGGAGGATCAAAAGCTGGGAGTGGTGGTGCATGACTATAATCCTAACTACTCAAAAGGAGGAGGATCACGTGAGCCCAGGAAGTTGAGGCTACAGTGAGCCATGATTGTGTCACTAAGAGATAGCAAGGAAACTTGGAGGTCTGATGGCATGTTCTACATGTGATTATGATGGTGGTTATATGACTCCATGCATTTGTTCAAACTTGAGATATATACATTAAAAAGAATACATTTGCTCATTTTACTATCTACATGAGGTATGCTTTACCAGAAAGGTCTGTAAGAGGCTCCCACCCTAACACTAACATAGGGGTCCAGTTTAGAGGTTGGATTTGGCTAATTGTCTGTGCAGCCCACACTTGTCCAGCTGCAGTCAGGCCCCATTTGGTTTGAGACCTTGATTGGACCAAACCCAGCTCTGTGTTCCTGGTCCTCCTTTTGACAGAGTTTGCTCAGAGCCCACCCTCAGGAAATATCTCTTTAGATTTAAAAGCATTTCACTGATTTGCATATATCCGACACACACACACACACACACACACACACACACACACACAAACACACACACACAAACACACACACACACACATCATCATCATCATCATCATCATCAAGGGTCATATTGTGCTCATTTTTGTCATATAACTGGACCTAACATAGAACCAACACATTCGTTACCAAAGTAAACGTCAACTTAATCATTAAATTAATAGCAATCCTCATATACATCAAATATTGTCAACACTTTCCTGAAAGCTAGTGCCACCCACAAATTTAACCAATTAAGTAATTAATTGAAGCAAAATGATTTCTGTCCCACAAAATAGTTGCTCACTCTATCAAATTTACCCTTTTCCAGAATGCATTATTCTCAAAGAAGGAGATCTGCAGCAAGGGCCTGGTTGACTCTTTCATAGAAGATTGCATAAAATATTTTGATGCTATTCAGAAAAAAACACACTAAAAACAACTTTCATACTGAAGGTTAAGTGGCAGAAATCTTTATAGAGCAAAGCCCCTTTGTTTTGTATGCTATTTCCTGAATGCAGTGAACTTATTAAAGCACTTTGATGTAGCAAGAATTGTGATGTGCATATGTACAAATGATCCAAACACAGCAAAAGGCAGTTAAAAAAAATCAAGTGGCTTTTTAACAAATGCATTCCGAACTGGATCAAAGAGATAGCCTGGCAGCTACATGTTACTGATCTAACACTCATTACATTTTCATTTCAAGGAAACATCTTTTGCAACAGAAAGGTGAAGTCTATCTGTAATGAGCTTCTTCTGAGGCAGGAGTAAAGCTTCTTTTCAAATAGGAGCTAAATAAATACAGGGCCCCTGTGAGTCTCTGCCAACAAAAGGGTGTAGAGGGGTTCACCTTTGAAAGAAAGGCCTCTACAGATTCAAAGGGGGAGGTTTTCGATTATTTTTTTCAACTTTCCTCACTTTCCTTCCCAAAACAGACTTTAATATGTAAATATGTGGTCTAGAGAAAACACTTGCCTAGGGATAATGGTATTTTTTTTAAGGTTTCCTCAAACACTGGAAACTGGATGCTGCAAAAGCTTATCTATATCTGACTTGACAATGATGTTCTCCTCAATCTTACAGCCCAAGGATGGGCTCCTTTCAGAACTTTTCCAGATGTGAGATTTTTCTTTCTTTCTTTCTTTCTTTTTTTTTTGTTCCTAAATCTTTTTTTATCAATATTTTTTATTATGATGTTGTGGGGTACAGTTAAGGGTTAGGTATACAATTACGTTCATTCAGGCATCCTGTTGATAAGAGGTGTTTCCCCATCCCCAGAAAGATATTTGCTACTGTTAATTCCATCTCTCTCCCCGCCCCCATAGTTTCCCACTACCGTCAGTCATTTTCTTATAGTATTACATTGGATGTTCAAGGTCCATTATATGAGTGAGAACATGTGATACTTGGATCTTTGTCAAATGAGTTTGCTCAGAAGGTTTGCTTGTTTTCCAGTATTCATGTAGTGACAAGCCCTGAGGGTGAATTTTTGGTCCCTTGTTCTGAACATATACACCCATTCCAAGTGGTTTTACCCAGAGCCACTTGCCAGATACAGCAATGTAATAGCAACAAAATGCTGTACGAACCAGTACTTTGTGCAAATCTCTACTACCAACCTCTCCTCACCTTGTTTTTTCTATTTTACTGATGTGGGAACTCATCTTTGATGTACCATTGGGTTAAAATGAAATAAAATAGAACTGACTCTCAATTAGCTTCTGGCAATATGATATAAACAGGAAACAGATGAAGAGAACTCAGAGACAGAAAAATCTTGTATTTAGATCTGCCTTACCCAAACATCTACCTAGAATAAGATGTTACTAACATTACTGTAGGATTACCAGGTAGGAAAAAAAAACAGACTTTTTTTTTTGTCAGACACTTAGAACAGAGGCAGAGAATACTGAAAATAGGGAAATAGAACAGTCTTTCTCCAGATGGTGTGGTGGGCACCTGGACAGCATGACCCTATGAAAGTGCTTCAGAGCAGGTCTCCTGGAATGTGGGACACTTCTCCAAATAAAAGAAGGAAGCTTGGAGAGAGATGAAAGTCAATATGGGTACTTCTGTATTTCTGAATAAGATCTACCAGAAGGTCTAAGGTTATTGTGTATGACAGGCCAGAAAGACATGGGTATCTGAATTGCTTCTAGTTTGCTTTCTTTTTGGCTAGAAGCCATTTGCTCTTTTGATTCTAATGAATGGGTGTGTATCCCAAAGTGTTAGATTAGAGAAGAAAAAACCTTTGTGTGCACACATATTCATATAAACACACTTATTCATGCCACCCTGCCAGGCAACTGTAAACTACTGTAAACTGTAAGTTGGGAAATGCCTCAAATACATTTTGAAAGAGATGAGAAGGTATAAGTAATTGAATGATATTTCAAATGGCTTATTCACACTAGGCATTTTATTAGCAACATAAAGAAAAATAATTTTTGATTGTAAAAATTGCAGTGAACTTTTATCTTGCAAATATATTTATTATGTTGGTTGTTGTTTTTATATAAATAGATATTATACAAGTATATTCTCATATAAAAGAGATAACTATATACATTTCAAAATTAAGTGAAATTAAGTAAAATTAAGTAATGTTTAATTAAAATCTTTATTATTGAGGTGTCCAAATTTGAAAGAAAAAATAGGGCATTTACACAATTTTTTTTTTTTTTGAGTCGGAATCTCACTCTGTCGCCCAGACTGGAGTGCAGTGGCTGCTCCCGGCCACCGCAGCCTCAACCTGCTGGGCTCCGGCGATCCTTCCACCTCAGCCTTCCGAGTAGCTGGAACTACAGGCGCGCACTACCACACCCGGCTGATTTTTTTTTATTTATTGTAGAGATGAGGTCTCGCTGCCCAGGCGGGTCTCGAACCTGCGGGCTCAGGCAATCCACTCACCTCAGCCTCCCAAAGGCGCGGGATTACAGGCTGAGCCACCGAGCCCGGCACAATTTTTTAAAGAAGAATGAATAACCTGGAAAAAAATGAGTGATTTTTATGAAATTCAAGAGACACAAAACCCCAAATAAAATTAACGTAAGAGTGAAAAACACAGAGATATACATGGCAACTTACTTAGTCAACATCTTCCCCCCCAAAAAGAGAAAGAAATGTTATGGGAAATAAGAGAAAAAAACCGTATAATGCAATATATGCATTATAATGTATAATATAGTTAGTTACACTTAAATTATCCAGAAACCAGTGCTTTCGGGCACTTTCCTCATATGAAACAGGTCTCTCTGCAAGCTTGTATTCTTTTTTGTCTCATTTAGCTCCAGCCACACTCTCTTTTTGCATTCCTCATAGATGCCACCATAGGCTCTTCATGTGACTGGTTCTTTCTAATTCTGTTGGACACAGAGAGACCTTTCTGCTTCCCTAACCTAACAGAACATAAGCTCCTTGAAAACAGGGGTTTATGGCTACAAAATTTTCCATTGTATCTCCAGAGTGTTCATCACATAGTAAATGCTAAATAAACATTTGTTGTTCAAATTATATAGCATTATAGGAGACCAAAAGAAATAATTTTTTTCAGTGAAGTCATAACAGATAGTACAAAGTCAATGATGTATAATACTTAAAGAGTTTATTTATAAGATACCACCGTAAGTTTTTAGATCCTTTCTGTACACACTAGGAAAACAACTCAAATTAATTGGTTTCCACATTCTTAGACATGTAGAAAAAGAAGAGCTCCTATTGCCCACAAGTAACTGATTCTTTCTAACTGAGAAGAGAGATGTATCAACTGAGGACAGGAGCCATGTCTATTTCATGAGCTTTCCCTAACATCTGTTAATAGCACATTGCCTCACCCATCATAAACAACCATATATTACTTAATTGAATAGACAAAAAACTCTGATAATCTGTGGTGAGTAGAGGTAAATGCCAAACACGAGGAGAGGACAGAAAAATCAATGACAACTGTAGGTTGGAATATCATAAAGATAGCTGAGTGAGCCAAATCTTAAAAAATTATGTAGGATTAAAACAAGCAGAGTAGGCAAGAAAAATTCTCCACACTAGGGAAACCACAGAAGCAAATCTCACTTCTTCTGTCATTGCTTTATGAGTAAATATGTAGTGGAGATTCTGAACAATGCTATAAGTCTTCTCCAGAATCATTTGGGAGTTTAAGAGCTAGTCACTTTCCTTAAATAAATATGAGCAACTTGCAATTAAAAGACTCAATTACAGTAGCAATTGTATTTTTAGCTTTTCGTGAAATCTTTAGACTGCTTTCCACAAGGAGTGAACTAATTTTCATTCCCAAAAACAGTGTACAAGTGTTCCCTTTACTCCTCAGCTTCACCAACATCTGTTGTTTTTAGACTTTTTATTATAAGTCATTCTGCCTGGTAGGTATCTCACTGTGGTTTTGATTTTCATTTCTCTGATGACTAATGAGTGTTTCTTCATGTCTGTTGGCCACTTGTATGTCTTCTTTTGAGAAGTGCCTGTTCATGTTGTTGCCCACTTTTTAAGGGGTTATTTTTTTCCTTGTCTGTTTAAGTTCCTTATAGAGTCTGGATATTAACCCTTTGCCAGATTCACGGTTTGCAAGGTTTTCCTCCATTCGTCATGTTGTGTATTTACCCTGTTGATAATTTCTTTTGCTGGAAATAAGCTCTTTAGTTTAATTAGGTCCTGACTGTCAACTTTTGTATTTGCTGCATTTACTTCTGAGTACTTAATCATAAACTCATTGTCTAGAGAAATGTCCAGGTAAGTATTTCTTAGGTTTTCTTTCAGGATTTGTATTGTTTGAGGTGTTATGGTAAATAAGAGAAAAATATTGTATACAGATACATTATAATATATAGTTAGTTACACTTAAATTATCCAGAAAGACTTACATTTAAGTCTTTAATCCATCTTAAATTATTTTTTGTGTATGGTAAGGAATAGGGGTCCAGCTTTATTCTTCTATATATAGTTAGCCAATTGACCCAACAATTCCATTATAGAATGTATACCTAAAGAAATATAAATTGTTCTACCAAAAAGGTATCTAAACTTGCATGTTCATCACAGCATTAGTCACATTAGCAAAGACATGGAACCAAACAAAATGCCTATCAATGGCAGATTGGATAAAGAAAATGTGATAGCAGCCATAGAAAAGAATGAAATCATGTCTTTTGCAACAATATAAGTGCAACTAGAGGCCATTCTCCTAATCAAATTAACCCAGAAACAGAAAATTAAATACTACATGATCTCACTTATAAGTGAAAGTTAAACACTGAGGACACACAGACATAAAGATGAGAACTCTCATCTCAAAGATGGAGACTCTCATCTCAAAGATGAGAACAATAGACACTGGAGACTCCACTGGGCAGGGGGCAGAGGTTGAAAAACTACCTATTGGGTACCATGTTCACTATTTGTGTGACAAGTTAAAAAAAAGCCCAAACCTCACCGCCCTACAGTATACCCATGTACCTCCTAAATTCAAAATTTAAAAAGAAGACTTAATTGCAATTGGTATACAGTTTGATTTTTCTTTCTCTATATGCAGTCAAATACACTTAGAAAAACAGTAAAACCAAAACCGCTACTCTAAAGTCAACAATAGTGATGACTCTTCATGTGACTATAAGGTATTATAGTTCACCCAACACTTGCATTTTAAATAAACTCCTTTATTACTCAAAGCACATCAGTAAATAGATACATGATATCTACATTTTTCAAAGGAAAAAAAATCAGATTTAGAGAAGCACAGTGATTTATTTATGCATGGTCACACAGAGAAATTGAGCCGTTGTATGGATTCAGACTTACTAACTTCAAGTCTGCTATGGTTTTGTCTTCTATTTACCCTGGTGAGAAGGCAAGAGAAGAAAACTTGAATGACCTCCAAATGCTATACAAAGTGATACAAATAGTATCACTTTGTATAGCATCCTGCTGTGTATTCAGTGTGATTAAGCAAGACACATGACCCTAGCACAATGAGAAGTTGAATAATTTGCGTCTTTATTTAGACAGCAAGTGTTTACTGATAAAATGGCCAAACTATTAAATATCTCAGAAGCCCATCCCTGCTTTTTTCTGAACCACATTTTGATACTCTCTCTGACTTCCCTAGAGCAGCATCAAGAAAAAAACAATAATCCTAATGGTTGGAACACAGACTCTTGAGCCAGTTTGCTTGTGTTGAACCTTGACTTCCCCATTACCAGATGGATGATCTATAACAAATCATTGAACCTCTGCAAGTCTCAGTTTCTTTGTTTACAAAATGGGAACAACAATAGGGTTGTCATCAGGATAGAATAAGTTAATACAGAGTTCAACAAACAACTCATGGGTCAGGGTCAAATCAGCTCATCACCTGCTTGTAAACTAATTTATAGTGGAACACAGCCAAGGTAATTCATTCATGTATTGTCTGTGGCCTCTTTTGCACAGTGGAAGAGTTACATAGTTATGAAGTAGATCTCATGGCTCACAAACCCTAAAACATCTGGTATCTGTCCCTTTACAGATAAAGTCTGCTGACCCTTTAGTTAATGTATGAAAACACTTATAATGGTTCCTGACATATAATAAGCCCTTAGTAAGTAAGTAATTATCTATCTATCTATCTATCTATCTATCTATCTATCTATCTATCTATCTATTTATCTATCTATCTATCTGTCTATCCATCTATCATCTATCTTTCTTTGTCTCATATTGCTTCGTCTGTGGGAAGTACTCAGGATGTTTATTGCACTGCTTGGCTTTTTGAAAATAATTCAGCTTTTACTTCTATGCTGAAGCTCAGAGATTGAAAGTCACAGGTCAAAAATTGCTGCGCTTGGACAATATTATCCTTCTAAATTTCCTTGAGCCCTTTAATTCTGGAAAGGTCAAAACCAAACTGAAATAGAAGCAATATAATTTACTTTTTTTGAAAGATTGACTCTTATAGAAACATACAATTGTATTGTGTGTGTGTGTGTGTGTGTGTGTGTGTGTGTGTGTGTGTGTGTGTAGGCTATATAGCCTGTTAAATACTACCAAAACACCTTAAGAGAAGATTGCACATCCATAGTCTATTGAAGTCAGAATGAATCATGTGACTTGTTTTTGCCAAGAAAATGTGAGGGGAAGTGAGGCAGAAATTTTAAGAGCTAGTTTGGGACTTGCCATGCTCTCTTTATCCTGGTGCTCCTGGGATCTGACATTCACCAGAGGCAGGACGCTCCCTCAATGTGGAGATAGCATGAGTAAAAACCATGATGTAGAGAAAAGACCCAGCTGAGTCACCACGAGCATGCAGAGTGAGCAAGACTGACATTAGCCTTTGACATCTGAAGACACAGGAATGTTGTTACTCCAGCATAACCTAGCCTATTAGCCTATTCTGTAAATATTTTCCCTTTTTCCAGAGTACATAAACTTCATGAATAAAGGAGACAAATCATATTTATTTACTACTGGGGTTCTAGCATCTACTACAGAACCTGACAGTGACTAATAAAAGGATAAGTTATCTGATAACATGTGAAGTTAATTTATACAAGAGGTAAATGAAAATACAGACAATGTAGAAATTTTGTAATTATATTATATGCTACTAACAGTAAGAGTACCCTTTAAGACCTAGATTCTCTAAGGAACAAGGAATAAAATGGGTGCCTACCATTGACCCTTACAGAAGAGAGGAGTGGTGACCACAGGAGGACAAATGAAAAGAAAGGGTCATATAAATGATTGATTAGAAGAGCAGGAGAGCACAAAGTATGTCCCCAAATTAGGGAACAGACACATTTGACAGAAGCAAAGGCAGAACGTTCATGCAAAGATTGCATGATAATAAAATCTACATGAAATGCACACATCTTTGAATAAAATCACAATTTGTAAACATTTTTGTTGGTCTAAATTTTGTATGATCAACACTTACAAATGGTTAAGATTATGAATTTTATGTTATGTATATTTTACTACAATAATACATTCTAAAAAAATGTTTCTTTGGTGTTGACCTATATCACCCAGTTGGATTTTGAGCAGGAAGTTACTATTCACTATTTGCCTGTCATTAAGCTTGTCATTATAAGGGCTATAGAAAAGATGCATCTGGACCCAGTCACCTCTCCTAGAAACTTGAACACAAGTGAAAAGACTGGAGAGAGACTCAGATGGACATGGTAGAGTGTTGACTGAAAATAGAAAAAGCATTATAATGTGGTTTTACTTTCAACTAGAACTCTTAGAGAGCATTCAGTTGAGAAATGTGGATGACTCAGACCTTGGTCTCTGGCCATCTGCGGGAGATACTGATAAACAGCAAGCCCAGAATCCCACCCAAAAGCCGTGCCCAGGAAATCAGATACATTTTATTTTGAAGAGATAGCAAAAATAGTTAGATGATGCAACATGAGGGAACAATTTAATAGGCTTGACGGTGAAAGAGAAGGGAATATGTGTCAGCAGTGAAGTAACCGGGTGAATGATCAAGTGAAATGATTTTCTGGGAAGAGTCACATAAGAAAAAAGAAGACAAGTGACAGAGAGCAGGAAGCTCTGTCATGACTGAGCTGTTCTGGGCCCTAGAGCGGTGAGTACCTATGGCAAGTAAGAAAAAAGAAAATGGACTCAGGGCTGGTCAGAAAGAGAAGTACTACTTGAAGAACCCAAGTCAAGGGACAAGAGAAGGACTCCTCTGGGAGGTGAAACATCTGTGTAGTAGTCTGGGGACTACAAGTACTATTACTTTCCAACTTCAGACAACATGAACTCTCTCCCTCTGCTCTTCAGCCATGACAGCCATTAAGGACACCATGTTAGGTAGTAGAAATACTGCATTCCAGAGTTGAATGTTCTGTGCTTACACATGTCTGTCACTTCACTTGGAATGATCTTATAGGTGTCCTCTTTACCCCACCCAGTACCTCCCCACACAGCTCAGAGGCATTCCCCCTCTGCCATGCCAGCCTGCAGATCAGTTCAACTGTGACAGAGCTTCCGACTCCTTGTCATTTGTCTTCTCAGTTATTTTGTGACTCTTCCCAGAAAATCATTTCACTTGATCATTCAGTTACTTCACTGCTGACTCGCTCATATTCCCTTCCCCAACTTTCACCATCAAGTCAATTAAGTAGCTCCCACACAATGCCTTATCTAACCACTTTTGTTATTTCTACAAAATAAAATGTATCTGATTTACTGGGCATAACTTTTGAGTGGGATTCTGGGCTTGCTGTGGATCAGATTTCTCACATGGATGTTTCACTGATTTCCAGCAACTGACTCAAGGTAGCATAGTGAAAACTTGTCTCTTAAAAAAAAGAGAAAAGGGGGAAAAAAGTAAAACATGCAAAATGTCTAACTGTTTTGGGGATGTAGTTTGTGCCCCACAAATGCTGGTTAATATCATTGTCCTTAGTATATCAAACACTGATTCCAAAATGAAATAACACTGCTTTCGGGAGGACAAGATCATATTACAGCACTGAAATTGCGCAGGTGGAATATTGCTCTGCTGTTGAAATATGCAAGAGCTCCCACTTTGCCTTCATTTCTAAATCTGTGGATTTTATTCTGGCTTGATTTTATGCAGGACATTTAGGAAGAAGAAGACACAAACCTGTGCTGTATCCACTGGAAGCCCAGCAACTCTGGAACTGAGCAAAGGATGTGACCGTGTGTGAATCCCCTTCCAGAGGATATGAGTGCCATTTCCACACCATCATACCACAGACACTCAATCACTTTAAGTACAAACACTCAGAATATTTGCTTAAGGTTTTCATTCATTATCATTTTTCCCATTTATTTGCCCTAAGGGAATTTATTCTCTGAGATTCTGCAAAATAGTGTGGAGAGGAGTTAATTATCCATTTCTTGGTCATTGTCTACATTCCTTACTCCACATTGATTTGCTATCTAAACCTCCTTTAAGTTGTTTATTGATGTCTTCCCAGGCTCTGGTTCTTCCCTATCACATACATCATCACCAGGGAATATCAATAAATGCTGGATGACAATTACTTTAATAGATTTCAACTCTGATTGCGATAGTTGGGTTTCGAAAGCAGAGAGTGGCAATCTGAAAAAATGTTTTCCATAGCATCTTTCATGTGGTCATGTGAAGGAATGCATATACCATATAATCAAGTGGTGGTGGATCTGGAGAAGGACAATGATTTTGCAAGATAGGATAGCAAGACCCAACTTCACAGCTCTCCATGAGCCTGAGGATCCACAGCCCAGATGCAACATGGTGGCCATAATTCCAAGCATGTGGCCCCACTGTTCATTCTCAATACGTCCTGAAATTTTTTTATCTTGGCAAACAGCATCTTGGTAAAGCAAATAAGTTGTCAGTAAACTAAAGTATATACACTTTTTTAAAATTAGAGAAATCCCAGGTTAAATATGTTAACGTTGATGTATTCATTTGAAGTCTGTATATCTATAGCTACGTCCTTAGCAAATACATATGGAGAGTTTGGGCAATAAGTGAGAAGGAAGGAGATAGGTAGCTAGAAGTTGAGAATAAGATTGCTAAACATATGAACTTCAGTTAGGGGGTCAGTTCAATGGTGTAAGATGCTTGAATGTGTATAACTTGGCAAGAATCATCTACCAAAAACACAGGCCTTTTTTCTCCCAAAGGGAGGACACAATGAATTCATTTCTTTTTCTTGACACAGGGACACAGATAAATTTTTTTTTTTAAAGAAAAAATCCTGACAGTTATTTATTCTTATGTATATTTTATTTTGGTTACATGGTTGCTTTGTATAGATGAAGTCTAGGCTTTAAGCATACCCACCACCCCCACCTGTGCACATTAAAATAGATAGGTGATTTTTTGTTTCTCTACCCCTTTCCCCTCACCCTTCTGAGTCTCCAAGTTAAGAACTTGCAAAACACAGAAAATGTGAAAACATAAAAGGAAAGGTATTTCAGAATGGGAATCTAGACAAGTACTATGACCTTTGTCCTTGGTCTGCCCATGGCAGTTGCTAGCAGTAGGCACAAAGTTACTGTGGTCCACTCTCTGCAAAGAAGGATTTGGTGATATTGGTGTGCTTTGCCTCTCATGGTTTTACCACTGTAGTTTCTTCTATCAAGACGTCCTACTACACTTCTACTTTTGCACTTAGGGATCTATCTGCCCCCAAAACCCTTCTCTAAACATATTCACATCTTTGTTCCTCATCTCATCACACTTTACTTCAATGTCCACTCCCAGAGGCCTTCATGGACAATCCTACTTAAAGCATCATATAGCCTCAACCTCCCATCACCCTTCTTTGAATTATTTTCCTCTATAGCACTTAGCATCAAATATACTATTTTACATTTATTTTAGTAACTGGCTACCTTCATCCACTAGAGTGAAAGCTCCACAAAAAAAGGAAATTTTGTCGTTCTTGTTTTCTATTGTCTTCACAGTTTCCGGAACAGTGCCAGGCACATTCTGGGCTCTTAGTACTTATTTGTTGAATGAAAGAATGAGGGTATTTGGGATCAGCTTGCATAAGGAGGAAGGGGCACAGTGAGAGGGCAAACAAGTAAAAAGAAAAGAAGGAGAATCTCATCCACAGGAGATAAAGGGGAAAATAAAAAAAAAAATAAGTTGAGAGAAGGAAGACAGAAGAGAGGCAGGGAGTGAGAGGTTTCAGAAGAAGTAAAAAGGATAAGGCAGCAATCAAGTGCTGCTGTGAGAGCTGAAATGTGACAATGATCAGATTTCAAAACTAAATGGCTGTGGGTGAACCTCAAGAAAAGAGTTTTGGCAGAATGATCCAAATGTAAATTGCTAATGAGTTAAGAAAAGACTTGGAAAATAGAGCTAATGAAAATATTTTAATTAAGAAAGAGAAAGGGTAGGCAAGCAGACTGTCCAGCCAGGCTCTGCAGCACAAAAATGGAGAGCAAGGCTTATTACTTTGAGAGTTATGTGCTGGTGTATGTAGAAGTGTGTGTGTGTGTGTGTGTGTGTGTGTGTGTGTGTGTGTGTGTGTGTGTTGGTTGAGAAAGTGATAGGATCCCGGAGTAGTTGTTTCATGTATATAAGAACTAACTTCACCATGTTTTCTTTTATAAGCAAATGGGGAAATTAACAGCAAATTTAAATGCATTATGAATTTTACTTTCTCTTTATTTCAATTCTAGGAGATAACATATCACAATTTTCACAACTTCAATTTATTTAGGGCCTTTTTAGACTAAAAAAAATTTAATCTCTCAGAACTAAGCTTCCAAATCAAAGGAATTGATCCAAACATGAGCTGATGACTCAAATAGAAAAGAGTAGGAACAAAGTAAACTCTTGAAAATATAGCCTGCATTAAAAAAAAATTAAACAAATGAAAGCGCTACAAGATCCAAAGAAACAGGCAAAATGAATTCTCTGAAGAGAAAAATACATTTGTTCTAATATTCGCTTAATAGATTTTTAAAAACATGATAAGAAGATTGAAAGAAACCTGGGTAACTCTAGATAGATTATGCAAATACTCATTCCATTTTTCTGCTTTTGGGTGAAGTATCGGCACCATTTTTAAAGCTGCAAACCCCCAGCACGCCCTATCTCTGCTCCCCAGCTGGCGAGCACAACCAAAGGATTATTCATAATATGCACGTGATCTCTGGAGCAGAGACATTTATGTGGAGCTCAAAAGAATCTGGGATACTGCAGTTCTCTGGGGCTTAGAATGAAGATTTTTAAAATACATTTCCACGATTTTCACCAGCTTATCTCAACCAAGAGGTTAAATTTTCTCTCTCTGAGAGCAAGAAGAGGGAAGGAAAGAGAGAGAAAGGAAGGAAAAGAGGAGTGTGGATTTGCTGTTTCTGCAGCTAGGAATGGAAATGACTTTGATTCTTAGGTTATCTAATAATCACTAAGGCCTTCTTCATCTTCCCTCTTTTTGAAAGTGTGAGGTTTACACGAGTGAAAATTACATACCAAGTTTTTACCATAATCATTCTTTTTTTTAGGTATCACCTCTAACATAAAAATATATGCCTTGGCATCACTTAGGCTCAGAAGACTAAAACGAACAGAATATGCTACATTTTCATTGTCTCCTCCTCTATAACTTGAATGACTTGATTTGCTAAGAAAAAAAAAATCTATCTAGTTCAAATATCTTGGCCAAGGATTCTCATGACTTCTTTTCACAATGTCTCAATCCACAAATATGCCAAAGCTTGAGCATATGTTCCTCAAAATAAAAGTACCTGTCATCAGTGTTCAGGGTTCATTAGAAATAGCCAGAACCCAGTGATCAATGCAAAACCAAGCCCACTTTTGTTACTCAGACAACATCTTTGTACCCTGTTCCCCAAAAGGGGTCCAAAATAGAATAAAATCTCCAAATCTACCCTTGTTAGTATAGTCACAGGTAAGAAAATGAATCTATAGTCTTCATTTTCCTGATGCAATCATAATAGAATATAATTTTTCTTCAATGAACCTCAGAGATAAAACAGCATACTAGAAGAATAAATAAATCACAGCTCTATGTGCCTTAATGTTCTGATTTGTAATAAACATAAATGATCAAGGGAAATGTTTTTTCTCTTTCTTTTCCCTGCTACATAATCTTTGCTGTCAGGTGTTGGCAACTCACAAGTAATCCTCATCTTTCAAATGGAATGTCCCTGATAACAAGATGTTAACATAACCACAAAAAGACCTCTGGATATAAATGAACTATGCATAACTTTAGCAAATACAATGCCAGTGAATTGTTTCTAGAAAAAAAAAAGATTATGCATTCACCACTAGAAATGGATTCAAGACTATTAACCTAAAATTTTTAAATTCAAAACAGAATGACAAGCACTATGGTTTAATATCTTGGTGGCAAAGAAACTCAGAGTTTATAGAATTCAAATCAAATAAACAGTCACAATTCTATGCAAGCAGTCAGGGTTAATTCAGATCATTTTCTCGACTCTTGGTTTCCTAATTTTAAGCACGGCAAGGCTAGGGCTGTAATTATGAAATGGGTAGTACTCACTGTTCACCAGTTGTGTATAAGCTTTAAACTAATAACTCAGCAATTACGAGAAAAATGAGCAGTAATTACACCCATTTCACTCGCGGCTAGACAGATGGAACATTTTCTCCTCGTTATTGGCAAACTGTCAAGACATTTATTTCATTTTTACTGTTTACTATTTGTTGTACTTTGATTAAGAGTAATTATAGGCTAGGAAAATATAAAAACCATGAATGTTGAGTATTTTTTTAAAAATAGAAGGAGGCCCTTCTTTCCATTTTATATTGATGGAATTCTCATTTTAGATCCTATTAAAATGATATCAGCCTTCTCAAGGTATTTTAAGGCAACTTTCATTTCTGTGTTAGCTTTTCAGTAGGGGATTTTCATGTTTGCTAATTATTTGAATCATCATATACCCCATAAATATCCTACTTTTTTTTTTTTACAGAAGCCTCCATACCCCTTGCAAACTCACCTCTGTTGTGTCTGGTGATTAAGTGCAGTGGAAATTCATTTGCACCTGGGATAAACTGAATAATGCCAAAATATGTCATTGTTATTGTTTTCGTGGCTTTCAGGAATAGAAGTCTATTTCCCTCCCACCACTGTAAAATAATTTCATATTTGTTGTCCAGTAGAACAATAATATCGAGAGTTTTTACTACAATTTCCCTCGAAAGTACTTTAGCAAAAATGACATCAGTTTTAAGATCACATGACACTTAATTTTAGTTACTTGCAAAGTATAAGCAGTATTGATAACACCAGTGGGAAAAATACATTTTAATTCATTTTTGTTACCATGTTTCTAGATGATGCTATTAATATTTAATTTTTGTGGGCTAGAAATTTGAAAGATTTTGAAAGAAATATTACTGACAAATAAGTACATATAGAATTATCATACAATGAGCATAGGTTTTAGTTAATATTAAAACTGTCATTTCTTTTGGAGTAAGCCCCCATGTGTAAAATAAGGCATCTGTTTTTGCATGGTTCATTGTTATGCTGTGTGTGTGTGTGTGTGTGTGTGTGTGTGTGTGTGTGTGTGTGTGTGATGATCAGCAAGGCTGTGGTTCCAAATTCTAAGCCCTCAAAGATACAGTCCAGAGAGAAATAAAAGCCATTGCAGTCCGCAATTGGCCCACTCCAAAGCATAATTTTGCAAACAATAGTGCTTTTTCCTGTATAAAAAGCTTACTTGAAAACATCTAAAAAGTTGTTTTTGGCATCAGTTTTTCTTAATGGGAGAAAAAAGAAAAAAATATGCCTTGTTCTACATGGGCTCCATATTGATTCATGGAAATGCCATGTGTTAATGCACTGACTCGCTAATGGTGCTGCTTGTGTGGTAATCTGCTGAGCCAGCGCAATGCAGGGAATTGATTAGTTCCCTTAATGAGCTTTAGATTGTGCTTCCACTAGGATGCAGGATGCAAAGCAGAGGTAAGTGGGTGGCTGGAGAAAACCCGCCTCAGAGCAGCCACAGAGAAGGGTGTCAAGAGGAGAAATGGCAGAGAAATGTCGGAGAGTGGAGCTTGAGGGAGACCTGGAGACAAGTCAGCCTTTTCTTTTCTAGAAGATGCTGTACCTGGCGTTCTCCCCAGACAAAGGGAGAACATGGTAGGGTGAGTGCAGACCTCAGTCCCCAGCAGCAACCATGCATAGCAGCATGAAAAACCAGAGTCACCTCTTGTCTCTGCACCTTACCACTTAGTAATCCCAGGCCTCCCCTCCCCATCCACAGCTTCCTAGAAATGAGGGAAAGAGGGGAAGGATGCAGCCATCTGCAGCTTCATTTGTGTGCAACTGCATCATAAAATTTTAACCAAAAATGTACTAGAGAAAGCAAACAGTGCAAAGCTATTAAGAAAGGCAGTTAGTTCCGTTAATGGATAAGCAATGACTGATGTTTGTGCAAGTGAGAGAGATGAAGATGAATATTCTAGGAAACTGGTTAAGGCAAGGGAAGTGCAGGAAAGCAGGCACAGGAGGCAAGAAAGGCTGTCTTAGGCACATTTCATCTGCACAGGCTCAATCTGCCACTAGCGATTTGTACAAATATCCAAGGTCCACAGAGAAAGGAGGAAGGCAGACAAGAAACAACAGAATCAGCCCACTTCCCTTTCCTTGGGCCCTACCACCTCCTTGCCACACTCACACACATCCTACAGACACACACGAACCACACATGCCACACACACCCCATGTGCACACATACCCCACTCACAGATTACGCACACATACCCCACTCACAGATTGCACACACATGCCATATACAAACACACCACACACACCACAAACATCACACATACACACATCACACACACACACTCCAGATCTACACACACCACATGCACACCACACATCACACATACATACACACATCACACACACTCCACGTCTACACACCACACATACACACATGTATATCATATACTCACACCACACATACCACATACAAACACACCACACACACCACAAACATCACACACACACACACATATACACACATCACACACTGCAAACATCACACACCACATACACATCAAACATACATACACCACATACATACGCATACACATCATACACATATACCACACCTACCACATACAAATATACCACACACACTCCACATGTGCACACACTGCATACATATTGCATATCATCACACCACGCACATACCACATACACATGTCACACACACCACATACATCACACACACACTCCACATGCACACATACACACACCTCACATACACACACCACACATAGGCCACACACACCCTACATACACCACACAAAACACCCACACACACATACACCACACACAACACAAACACAGACCACACCCACCCCCCAGGCACCACACCCCACACACTCCGGGAGAGAAAGAGATGTTTGATAAACCTCAAAACTTCTATAATTTTTTTCGGCAGTATGTGAAAGCAAATTAGGGAAACATTTCTGCTTTCAGAAAGAAATATAACCCAACAATATTATCTAGTGTATTGCATTCATGTCGAAAGAGAACGACTTGTAGTTTACAGAAGGAAACTTCGTGTAAAATACTCATCCCTAGTAGTACCTAAGAGAACGATGCTGCATGAGGCTTTATATGTAAGTCAGTGTCTATTCTTCCTCTTGCCTTTATGACCCATGAAAGGGTTTCTTTCTAATGAGATGAACTGAGTGCATCGAAGTGTGCATAAAAGAATAGCAAACCACCCTGAGGTGTTGGCAGCCCCATCACTGTGGCCTGTGTGATGGATGTTTAAACCTGTGTCATGGCAACAACTATATAGCTGCTAGACAGGGAAGGGGGAGACAGAAAAGTGACATGAGCTGGCTTCCACTGACTGTAGAAAGAGGTATCTTGATGAAGCATTCAAGGTTGTTTCCTCTTTCTCTAGAAGCTCCAAAGGGGCTTTCTATTTCATGTATTCATGCCCATTTGCCAGATCATATTTAAGTCAAGCAGACAGTCATTTGAGTGAAAACAAACCAAAATGCTTTTTCTTGTTTTAGTTCTTTCTTTTGGTGATCAGAGGTCTCTGGCTTAAAAAAAAAGGATCCTTTTTTAAAAAAACCTTCTTTTAAATATGTAACACAAGAGATTCAATTTGGTTGAAAATATCTAAAAGGGAAGTTCATGAATATACTAATCTTAAGACTTCAGTCTTGAGGTAAGAATTTATTTGACTCCAATTAGAGTATTAATTTACTCTGACATGGAGATCCTTACAGATTTTTAAAAGCCAGGGTAGGCTGGGCGCAGTGGCTCAAGTCTGTAATCCCAGTACTTTGGGAAGTAGAGGCAAGAGGACTGCCTGAGTACAGAGCAACTTGGCAAATTAATAAATAAATAATAAATTAAAAAATTAGCTGAGCATGGTGGTAAGCACCTGTAGTTCCAGCTACTTGGAAGGCTGAGGTGGAAGGATTGCCTAAGCCCAGCAGGTTGAGATTGTGGTGGCGTGAATGTGCCATTGCACTCTATCCTGGGCAACAGAGTGAGACTCTGACTCAAATAAAATAAAATAAAATAAAAGCCAGGTAAATATGTGTTTCAAAAATGTGCAGTAGCAAACAAATGAACAAAAAATTTAGCTGAATCACTGCTTTGACTTTTGAGGAGTATAAGTAACAGTGTCAGTTTTTCAAAACACATCAATATATTGTAAGGTAAGAATGTTATACCAAGAAATTGGACAGGCGAGCTTAATCATGGGAACATGGGTTCTTAATGACAGTATTGTCAGGTTATAGCTCATTATTATGTACTTTTATTTATAGTATGAAGCAACTCACTTCAATAATATTTATTAAACATCTACTATGTAGCAAATGCTTTGCCAGATGCTATGAGAACAAACAGAGAGTAAAATTCAAAATTTCTCTTTTAAATGAATTCATAGTGTTGTTAGAGAAAGACCAATGTTTGTGGATTTTTGTTTCGTTTTTAATGGTCCAAGTTGTTATGAACTAACGAACTAAGAAGGTGGTAAAAATCCAAGGCCGGAACAGACCATGGTGGAAGGCACGATTTTCTGTGAACTTACCATGCACTGACATTCTACCAGATGACTTATCAATGTTATCTCATGAAATCCTCATAGCATCTTTACAATAGAAAGATGACTATTTATTAATAGATGGTGGTACTGGTGTGGAGAAAAGGGGTTGCATCTACATTGTTGGTGGGAGTGCAAACTAGTCCATCCTCTGTGAAAAATAGTGTGGTAGTATATAAAGGAACTAGAAATTGACATAAGATCCAGCAATCCCCCTCCTGGGACTATATCCGGAGGAACATAAATCATTCTACAAAAAAGACAATTGCACACACATGTTTATTGCCACATTATTCACAAGAGCAAAAACATGGAACCAACTCCACTGCCCTTCAAGAGTAGAGTGGATAAAGAAAGTGTGGTACATGTACATGATGGAATATTACATACCCATAATGAAGGACAAAATCATGGACTTCTCAGCAAATTGGATGAAATTGGAAGCAATCATTCATAGCAATCTATCACAGAAACAAAGAATTTAATACCACATGTTCTCATTCATAAGTGGGACCAGAACATTAATCACAACAGTACAAGGGAGGGATGGGCAATTGTGGAACACTGCCAGGGGAAGGTGGGGGCAGTGTTCTAAACCAAGGGAAGTGAAGTTGGAGACCCAAACCTCACCTGCACATACATTACTTATGTACCTAATCCTGACTTGTATCCTACATCTTTATAACAAAATTAAGTAAGTAAATAAATAAATAAACAAGCATGACTCTTCCTGCAGTGGTGTTGATGAGAACATCGTGACTCAGAGAAGTTAAGTATTTGTACAACGTGACATATCTTGTAATGGCACAGCTGGGCCTGGCCATTGATCCCCACAGCCCAGAAGGAACTCAGAGATGAAAATCTCAATTCTAGCTTTCATCACAAAGTAGTCTTCCCAATGAGGAAGGGCGGATACTAGTCTATAGAATGAAGAAATAATAGGATGAGAGCATAATAGGGTGTGGTACTTGGAACAGAGGCACGAGAGTGTGATGCTGAGCAAAGGAAGGGAATGATTGACCTAGATTATAGTTAAAAGTGTCCCAGGCAACCCCTTCTGGTCCCTTCCCTCTGTGGGAGCTTTTCTGTTCTCTCAATAAATACTGCTTTAAAAAAAAAGGTGTCCCTTAGGAGCAGTAGGAGGTGACATCTGTGAGAACCATGGTTTAGAGTTTCAGTTTCTAGTATACCTTCCTCAGAATCACGTGAAGAGCTCATGAAAAGATAATTCTTGGGGGGAGGGCTTTAAAAAAATGATAAAATTCTTTCTTCCCCCACTCACAGGAAATTTGGGTGTCTGGAGGTGTGGAATGGAGCCCAAGAGTCTGCCTGTTCACAAGCTCTCCTGTGATTTGGATATACAGTGACAATGGGAACCTCAAGGGCAGAGGTCCTCAATGGGGTCAATATTTGCTTTAATGAGAGCATGAAGCCTGGACTGAAGACTCTAGGCACCTGGCACAGTCTTTGGAGTAGAATAAAACTGTTTTCTAGGAGAGGGATGAGTGAATGGGTAGGTAGATGGAAGAATTATAGACAGTAATATGATGAAATTCTTGAATCTAGCTCATATCTGTAGAGTGGTATCTGCATGAAGACTACCGCCTGTAAATAAACATTTAATTTTTTTCATGCTGCTTTGAGCGGAGTAAGACAAGTTGACATTCTCACCTCTAACTTACACTTGGGTGGTCTTTGGTAAGGGGTCTGAGTTCTTATTTTATTTTCTCTAACTTGGAGAAACAACGTATTTTACAGGTGAGTAACCTGTTATCAACAGACATTAACAAACACTGGAGCAACATGGTCAAATTACTGCAGGGAATTCTGAATTAAATTAAGATACACGAGCTGCTCAGGAGGATTCTCAGAGTCTTAACTGCACACAGAGAAGCTTTCAGGGAAGAAACTACATCCTCAGGACACCACAAGCATTTCACAGAGTGGTCTGCAAAGACCTGGCTTGAGATGGTGGAGCTTCAGCTAATTTGACCTTTTCAGCCAAGAATGGACTCTTTTGCTCTGTTGGCTCAATTATATCCTCCCACAAAATTCAAATATTGAAGCCCTGAGTCCCAAAGTAGTCATATTTGGAAAGGGAATCTTTAAAGGTAAAATGAGGCCTTTATCAAGTGAGCTCTAATGCAATCTAGCTGGTGTCTTGATAAGAATTTTGGACACAGAGAAAGACAACAGGATGCATGCACAGAGGAAAGACCATGTGAGGACACAGAGAGAACACAGACATCAGAAACCAAGGAGAGAGGTTTCAGGGAAAACCCAGCTTGTTGACACCTTGATCTTAGACTTCCAGCCTCCAGAATGTGAGAAGACACATTTCTGTTGTTTTGGTCTCCCAATCTGTGGTATTTTGTCATGGCAGCCTGAACAAACTAATCCATGCCCTATTCTGTCTACATTTGCTCAGCTGAGATTATCAGGCTTACTGTGCATAAAAATTATTGTGGACCTTGTTAAACTGCCAACTTTCCCAGGCCCTGCCCAAAGATTCTAATTTCATTGCTCCAAAACCAGAATTCAGCATGTGGGTGATTTTAGAACTCCACTTACAGAATCACTGATTTCATAGCTTGGCAGAGTGAGGAAAGCCAGCACATAGTAGGTGCTCAATAAATGTTTTCTGGATGGATGGATAAACAAACTCTTTCTAATACAAGTTTAAAGCTGGTCAGGCACAGTGGTACATGCCTATTATCCCAGCACATTGGGAGGCCAAGGCTAGAGAATCACTTGAGCCCAGGAGTTCAAGACCACACTGGGCAACATAGTGAAGATTTGTCGCCAGAAAAATACAAAAATTTGTCAGGTATGGTGGCACATGACTGTAGTTCCAGCTACTCTAGAGGTTGAGGAGGGAGGAATGCATGAACCCAAGAAGTGAAAGATGAAGTGAGCTGGGATTGCACCACTGCACTCTAGCCTGGGCAACCAGGTGAGAGCTTGTCTACAAAAATTTTAAAAAGAGTATAAAGCAAAACTCATATGATTTTATGGCATTTCTCATTTCAGCAGACAGTGTTTTGGAAAAGATTCAGGTGATTTATCTGCAGTTGGACTTTCATTAGAGTATGCACAATCATGAAACGTACAGTTGGACAGTTAACCTCTAATTTAATATCTGAGGAGGTACATCATGATTCTTCCCTTTAAAATATATTTTAAAAATACAACTGCAATATTTTAAAAAATATTTTCAAGTAACCAAGCTAAGCCTTCATACTCCATTATTAAATTTAATAAATGAGAATACATGTGGAGAAAAACTTTATTTTATTCCAGCTTCGAGTTTTGGCCATAGAAGCATAAACATGTACTGGAAGCTGTCAAATCAAGGACATTTTCCTAGAATAACAGCATAATGCACTCTTTCATGAAGAATTAATGAATTCTCTTCCTGTATCTTTTCTCTTTAATATTTCCTTTCCCATCCTTCTGTGATGGTTGTGTGATGTCCTGAAAGTTACAATTAAGGAAAATGTACTTGGACATAGAAATAACCATGAGCCCTGTTTCTTATGGTTTTGATGATTTAATATGTGACACAGGCATTCAAAGTTACAAAGATGCAATAACTGAAATAAAGTCCCTGATAAAGAGCAGTGTAAATCACGAGCCAAGAGTAGAAGATTTTATTAGAGATGATGATACATAAAGCTGAAATTTAGCTGAAGTGTGGAAGGCTATTAACTGAATTATGGTAAAGCAGTGAAAATTGAAACTGATTCATATTTGTGGAATCATGTGATGCTTCAATACTGTTCTTTTTAAGGCATTCGCTGTTTGGTAAAAGTTCTACTAGTAATATGAGAAGAAGTAGGTATGAAGAGTTCCCAAATCTCATGGCAACTAAGCATACATGCAAGATGTCCTTCTTCCTGTTCTATATTATAAATGCATAATCCAATTCTCTATATAGGATGAATGCTCCCATAATTCGCAAAACACTGTCACATTTGATGGTATTGGGTCATGGGCCTTAAAAAATGTGGTTATACAATTGTTTTATCTCATTCACTCCTAAATCCATCTCAATTCAGCAATTTTTTTTAATGGAACAAAAATATTTTGTTTTATACAGGGACTATTTCAAACAATGTATTATTTAAACTGTCTTTAGACATTTAAAATATCTCCTCTAATAAGTATAATGGGTGCAGAGAAGATAGTATATGATGAAAAGGACACTTGTATTATAACCCTGCAGCCTTCGGGCTATAAAATTAACTGAATTAGGTGAAGAGATATCCTCATCAGGGAGGGTGCTGAGGAAAAGCTGCCACTGTGCAGTTTGAGCCAAGGAAGGGAGTAAGCCAGCAAAACTGTGACAAAAAAGAAAGATGCGGAAGGAACATTAGGCCTAGAACTTAATCATCCTGAGCATCACAATAGGAAGTGACTTCACCTGATATCCTGAGCACTGATTTCCTGTTACCAAAGAGGAAATCGTGAGGAACTGATCAATCTAGAGTCCTTTGTGTTGCCCAATGAACTTTCTACAAACTTAGATTCTGTTTCTACGTTCTTTTTATTTTTTCTTCCTTGGGTGAAATATTTA
Organism: Carlito syrichta; assembly: GCF_000164805.1. NCBI lineage: Eukaryota > Metazoa > Chordata > Mammalia > Primates > Tarsiidae > Carlito > Carlito syrichta. Next base: position 508,513 of record NW_007253595.1, on the reverse strand, counting down.
GAGATGGCAGAAATACTGACATTAAACATGAAGTATCCAAAAGCGAAGAGTGACCGGAAGAAAGGATTGCAGGAGAAATGGAACATAAAATGCTGTTATAAGGATGCATACACTAGTCATAACTTTCAGAAGCCTGTCAATTTACTTTCACATTATAGCAGCAATGATCTTTGTCTCTATGCGTGTGTGAGCACCATTTGTATATTTATATTCTTGTTTCTGCAAAGTGTTTTTGAGTCTTCTGTACTATCTATCTGATATATTTGAGAAAATAATGATAGCCCATTAAATATTATAAATCTAACAATTCAAGAAGACCTGATTAAATATCAACCTTAGATTAATTACATATAGTAAGTAGAGAGCCAGAGAGTGGTGGAACTTCTATGGGGTGGACTTGCCTCGCTCTGCTGCCAGGAAACACAACAGTTTTAATTTTTCTTTCCAATTTCTTCCAGGCCCTCTGGATGAACTGGAACATTCTGGCGTCCCTTCAGAGCTGACACGCTCCACACCCCACGTGCAAGCCTGAACACACAGCTCTAACCCAGCCTCAGAGGTTTCCTTCCAATACTTTCTTCCGAAGTTCCACTCTGCTCTCAGCTGTGTTTTTATTTCTTCTTGATACGAATCTATAACATCATAGTGATACAAAGTTGTTCAAATTTTGCTCTGAAATTTTAAAGGAAGAAAAGTTCAAACCACAAATATTCATGGGGTGACTATGCTAATTTATTAGTGTGAGGTTAAGTTTTTTTCAGTCCTATAATCATCACTTTACTGTTGTCTGCATTGGAGAAGTTGTTAGATGCATACACTAAACATAACTTTCAGAGACCTGTCAATTTACTTTCACATTACAGCAGCAATGATCTTTGTCTTAGTCTCTATGTGTGTGTGAGTACCATTTGTATAATTATATCTTTGTTTCTGCAAAGTGTTTTTGAGTCTTCTGTACTATCTGACATATTTGAGAAAATATTGATAGCCCATTAAATATTATAAATCTAACAATTCAAGAAGACCTGATTAAATATCAACCTTAGATTAATTACATATAGTAAAATTTAATGGATTATGGCTAATTTTTATGTAGTTTTTATGATTATTAAGTAAATTTGACAGACCTCTCAGAAATTTCATTACATAAACCAGAGTCCAAGGTCTGGCTCCCTTACCTAAACTGGCAAATTGCTAGTGATAGGACAGATTTTAATAATGCTAGCATAGTTAAAAGACAGAATCTCTGGTATAATTAGAATAAAAAAACGATACATTATTTGAGAAATCATGCCCATTCAAAATATTCCTTCTAGAACTTTTTACTTTCAAAATTCAGATAAAAGCAATTTATGACCATTTTTTTTCATATTCAGAAACCCTAAGACTTTTCAACATTAATAAAAATGTGGCTAGTTTACATGATACCACACATCTGCGTGAAAAATAAGGCATCCAACATCATCCAGCTGCTTTTAAACCTCCAGATGCTCTGGAAGTATTCGCCATGTGTCTTCCACACTGAAAATGCCAAACAATGACGTTGAGCATGCAGTCATGTACTGCATAGGGGGAGGGAAAGAGATTAACACTAGTTAGGGAAATAAAATGAATAGACTCAGTGAATGCAAGAGAACGTGATCAGAGAGACAAAATAATAGAGAAGCAAAGCTGGCAAAACTGTGGAATTGTTCATATTCTTGTAACGACAATAAATAGGATTTTGAAAAAGTAAAATAAGAGATTCAGTAACTGCTGTACTGCACATATTAAAATAATTCCGCAACCTATACAAATGCATACATCAGTAATTAAAGTTAACAATTTTTAAACTTTCGTCTTTAACTATATATATGTGTGTGTGCACATACACACACACACAAAAACTTCTCAGCAAGTTACTGAAGTTATAGCACCAATTTTTCACAAATTGTCCCCTTACTTCTGATGTTAGAAATTGCCAATGTGATCTTTCATTTGATCTAGATGTCCCTGCTCGATGTCCCTAGCAAAGTTCTGATTTGTCTTCCACATTTTAACAACCTCCCATTAGGCCAGTAGTCATTAGACCTCTGCACTAGTTACAAAAGAGCATGTCTGGACTGGGCATTACTTGAAAGTCAGCAGCTAGCATATGGTCTGGACTTAGAAGACCATTGACTTAACCTCAATTCCAAATCCCTATAGTTTCCTTCAGCACCTCACCTGTGTGGCCAACCCTGCCACTCTGGCCCACTCCAGAGCGGTAAGGGTCATTGTACACATCCTGCCTTCAGTCCCTATTTCTGTCCTCCTCCAATATAGCCCCGTTCCCAGACACACACCACCTCCCCAGCCCCCAGGGAGCAATATCATTAGATAATCTGTAGTCTCAGTAAGCAGACTAGTTCTGCTCACCAATTAGTAAAGAAGAATTTTAGAAAAATATTTTAACAATTATGCTGCGTTATTATATATTGCCTGAAAGCCTACTCTGAATTTGTCATTTTATTGGTTCTGACAAAGAAATCCCAAAAGAATGACCAGGAAATGAGAAAAACGTCATGTAAACAATAATAAGCAGTGGTAGAAAAACATGTGACAAGGCAGTTTGATATTAGAAAAAGTATTGAAAGGATTGTGAAAGGTGAGTGTGCCACTGTGAAGTTATAGGACAGAGAGGTCATACAGAAAACGTTCAGTAGAGCCCAGCTATGCCAGCAAGCCTAGAATGCCGCAGGCCGGCGTGTTCCCTCTCTTGGTTAGTTGGAATAGTTCCTCTTTGCACTTCACTTTGTCTCATGTGTTTCAACTGTCAGCATTGTGTTCTGCAGGGAAATTTGGAGGTACAGAGTGAAGTTTGCTCCAGGTACAAACCTCGAGATTGCCATGGGTTGGTGGCCTTCCGTCCCACTTCCAGGGAGCTCTACACTTTCACAGTGGGGATGGGCAGCATGGAGGAGAAAGTGGGGCTATAACAAGTCTACAAAGAAGCAGGGAGATAGCAATCAATCATGTATGATTTAACAATATGCTACAAAATCATGGATAGGAACTTTATCTCAGTTTGAACTGAACTGCTTTCAGAAGCTAAATGCCCAAAACAAAAACCTCTTCATATGGAGAAGACTTTATGTTTATCCAAGCAACTCTAAGCATTTACTACCTACCTATCACATTTTACATTATGCTAGAGGCTACGTCTCTACCTATCAGTATCTTATTGTTTCAACTTGGAGATCAGCCAGAATATTTATCAACTTGACAGAGGTGGAAGTATTTAGGCAATTTTTATTTATGGCATTGTGATGGTTAATTTTATGTGTCAACTTGACTGGGTTAAGAAATGCGCACATACCTGGTTAAACATTATTTCTTGGCATTTCAACTAAAAAAATGAGTAAAGAAGATCAAATTCAGTAATGCAGGTAGACATCATGAAATGCTTTGAGGGCCTGAACAGAACAAAAAAGTAGCAGAAAGACAAATTCTCTCTCTCTCTCTCTCTCTCCCCTGTTGCCCTCAAACATCAAAGCTCCTGGCTCTTAGCTCTCAGGCCTTCAGACTTCAAGACTGTCTTACTCCAGTGCCATCCTGCCCCCATCCCTACTTCTCAAGTCTTCAGACTTTGACTGAACCATAGTGCTGGTTTTCTTGATTCTCCAGCTTGTAGACGGCAGATGGTGGGACTCCTTGGTTTCCATGATCGCATGAACCAATTCCCATAATCAATTTTTCTATATATCTATATCAGCATATATGTTTATACACATAGTTATAAATAGATCAATGGAGAAATCTAGATAGATCAAGAAAAAGATAGGTTGATTAGTCGACTGATTAATTGATCAATTGATTGCGTGATTTAGCCCTTATTGGTTCTGCTTCTCTAGAGAACCCAGACTAGTACAGTCATCAATCCTTGCCCTAAGGAAGAAACCATAAATATGATAGCATGTCTTTAACAGGCAGGTATGGAGAAGGTGGTAGCTGGAGAATGGGTCAGGCAGGAGCTTGGTTTAGGAACTTTCCCAGTTCTAGAGGAGGGTCCTAAAGGCTGATCAGCTGTCCAGCTCAAAAGCTGAAGCATAATTCATGATCTGGAGAAATGTCCAGGTCTGACCTGAAATGTTATGGCTAGAATTCTCAGGCAAGTTTTGAGGATGCATAGGCAGAAGGACTTGGAGCTCAGTTCACTGGCTCTTGAGCTTTGGACTAACAGACCAATTCCAGACTCTGTCTCTTGGGGCAGAGAAGTATCAAATACATCAGCTGCCTTGGCTAACTTTGGTTTTGAATCACAATGTTTAAAGTTGCAAGGGACTGAGGGTCTTCAGGCAAATTGCTGAGAGCAATTATGAAGGGAGGAGTTAATGAAACCTTCACAAAGTGTAGCAGAAGTAAATTAAATATTTATGCTTCTTACGAACCTTCTGTTTGGCTCAAAAGTCAGCACATTCTTACTCAGTCTCCTGCAGGTTTTGACACACCTTCACGAACTTCTCTAGGAGTTGACAAGTCTTTGTTCCCATTTGAAAAGCATATATGTTCTAAATATTTGCTCACATCCCATCTGTATTATCCCATCACTAATTTCCACTCCTCTGATTTATATTTGAAAAGCAACTCACTCACTTCCTCCAACCTGAAGAGTGTTGTACAGTCTCAGGAGTAAAGCTACTGCCATTTGATCATTTAAAGATTTTAATCGTCTTGTCTATTGGAAACTCACTTCCATTGTAGCTTCACCAAGACTGCAGTGTGTTATTTTCCATATGTATTTTATAACAGACACTGTTGATTGATTACTCAAGAAATATCTTGGTTTTGTTTGAGGGAAATATATGTTTTAGGGGATAAATTATGTTTGGTTTAAGTCAACCACACTGAAACCAATTTCCTCCACCAGTGATTAGTCCAGAGGGGACATGTAACCCAATTCCAATGAGAAAAAAGGGAAAATTTGCTGGCGACTTCTAGGAAAGGATTTTCTCCTTAATGTGGGACAGGTATAAGAGGAGAGAGCCCTTTTTGCTGCTGGTCCCCACCTGCTGACCTGACTACTGTTCCCTAGGCCCATCCTTTCTTGCTTAGTTAGTAGAATTCTTTTCTCAGAGGAAAAGGTATGACAGATTATGAAGGAATGAGAATGTCAAATTACTTTTAATCATGAGAATCAGACTTTGAGTTTCAAAAGCCTAAACTTTGGACCCTCAGGATATTTAGTTGATGACATGAGCAACAGATGCCAATGACTATATGATCAGCTACAACCATTTTTCCCCCTATCTAGATTGAATGAAGAGCCCATGAGCTGGCAGCAAAGGGACCCTATCTATGTATGACCCTGAACAGAGGACCTATTCATAGGAACCACATTTGATGAGAGAAGATAAGACACAAAAGAAATCACACATGGACTTATGATTAGCTGAGAGCCCAGGGAATCTATGCCTATGTGCAGTAAAGAGTTAATTCAGCAGACCTGGGGTGTCTAAACCCTATACATTCTAAAGAAAAGACTGGCCTGTTGACTGACTCCTAGGTGATAACCCTTGAAATATCCTGCCTGTTAAGAGTATCATTGTATACTTGGGGCCTGGAGCCAAGCCAACTTGTTAATGCCAACAGCTGGACTGCAGTGACTGTCTGTTTTTGTTGTTCTGGGACCCTGAGCCATACTGTATCAGTTTGACCTCTGGGAGTGGCTGAACACTGAAGAGTCAAGGTCAATCATATGAGTACTCCTTCTCTGTGACTAGCCACTAATAAAAATCCTACTTCATTTATGTGACTAACCCCTAATAAAAAAACCCTGGATACCAAGGCTTGTGAGCTTCCCTAGTTGACAGTATTCTCTGTGTGTTGTCACATGTTATTACTGGGAGAATTAAGTGCTGTCTACACAACTTTACAAGCAGAGGACAACTGGAAGTTTGTGCCTAATCTCTCCTGGACTCTTCCCTATGTGCCTTTTCCTTTGCTTATTTTAATTTGTAACCTTTCACTGTAATAAACTTTAAGAATGAAAATAATAGCTTTTCAGAGTTTTGTGAGTCCTTCTAGCAAATCATGAATCCTAGGGATTGTCTCAGAGACCCCCAACAGAGTCTGACTTTGCCACAAGATTTCCATTAATCGACATAGTAAAGAAAAGATAGCTGCTTTGATGTCTAAGCTCAGATCCATGAGCCTAGAGTTCTTCCATTCCAGCAGGGTGTTATAAGCAACCAAGAAATTTCAGGATGTCTCACAATTCCCTAGAGATTTTTTATAAAGCCTTTGGTGGAGAGGCTTTATAGTAATCATTAAGACCACAAGAGACCAGAGGCAATCTTGCCTCAACTGATGAAAAATGGACACTTTGGTGGATGCTGATGTTGACCATGAATTGATTTCAGTGGCTTACTCTAATGTCTTAGCTACGGGTTAGACTCCTGAACATAGATGAAGACTCCCAGGTAGATGGTGGAAGAGACCCTGACTTGACTGAACAGTCTTTGAATTGACTATGATAATCATGAACTAATTGAAATTAAGATTCTACCACTCAGTGAAGTGAAATATATATTACAAATTAGCTAAGCTATATAAAATTAAAATACCAATGCTAACACATGCTGTGTTTATGGATTAAAGTTCATACCCATTAAAACATGGAAATATGTTAGTTTTTTTAAAAACCAATCATCAATACAGTATCCTAATATTTTTATCAAATAAAAATATTAGGATAAAAATATTTTTGTTTTTTCTTACAAATCATATTGACTCTCAAGGAAATGAACACAGATACCAAGCATGCATGTCAAAGTTCTGTTTACTAACATAGTAGAAATACTATCACATAGACTTTAATAAGTGCTATTAAATAGATCTCTAGGTTGAGTTCATAATAGCATGTTCTCTACTTTCTGGTGCTACTATTGGTGCAGAATCAACAGTACCACTTTCTTGACACCTCTTTGATCTCAGCACATGTTATACTTTATGTGAAGCAAGAGCTCCATTTCATTTTGACTGCTCATTGTATTAATTTTTTACTGCTGCAGTAACAAATTACCCCAAACTCGGTCACTTAAAACAATAAACATTTGTTATCTCACTGATTTAGAGATCAAAATCCTTAACGAGTCTCACTGGACTAAAGTCAAGGTGTTGGCAGGGTTATGTTCCTTCTGGAAGCACTAGGGGAAGATTCACCTCTTGCATTTTCCATCCTCTGGTGGCCAACCCCGTCTCTTGGCTCATAGTTGCTTCTTCCATCCTCAAACCCAGCAATAACTGGTAGAGTTTTTCTCACATTCTATCATGCTAAATCTGACTTCCTGTCTACTTCTCTCACTTGTAAGGACCCTTGATCTATACTGGGCCCATCCGAATGACTCAAGATAATCTCCCCATCTCAAAATCCTCAATCACATCTGTAAAGTCATTTTTGTCACGTAAGGTAATGTATTTGCAGTCTGCAGAAGTTTGGACACGTACACCTTTGGGAGCAATTACTCTGTCTGCCACACTTACTAAGTACCAGATTCTGGACTAGTATTAAGGATATAGCTGGAAATTACAATATCTTCT